>NC_052317.1:23365770-23593270 GCF_016432855.1 Salvelinus namaycush | reverse complement strand
AAATGGTCATCACTTGTAACACAGGCTGTCCAATGTTCAAAACACTGCATTGTGCATTCATATCTTTAAAGAAACCTTGCACTTGCAGAATCATTGGTTCAAATAACTAATTTTTCATGTGGAACATTCATTTAGATCACCCACACACAATATACCGATAGATTCACTGTGTAGTTGTTCGTACAATCATTAAATATTGTAGTACAAAATATGTGATACATGTTTCATTATGCTACTACACGTAAATACATCACTGTAAAAGGACTAGTAGAGAGAATACTACAGACACAGTGGAATCATTGAACAAAATATGAAATTTATTGATGAAATACAATAAAATCACAACATAGGTTTCTTTGAATCAAAGCAAAAATAATTAGCTACAAAAAAAGAAAAAACAGTTAAAGGTCAACTGCAGTGTTCCTCACCTGGCTTACTGTAAAAAGCAAAACAAAAGATTGATTACTGTACTTCTATATTTCCATCAACCCTGTCTTGTGGATTTGGTCACAGGTTCTCATCCACATCACAATGGATGTTTTCATTAGCCAAACATCTTGGTTAGAATCTTCGGGCATGGCGAATCCAGGCATGACACTGGTCTGCCGTGATGTCATTGCATGCGTCATCCATGGCCTGGAGAAGGGTGGCTTGTTCGTGAGGGCGCCTATCATATACCTTCCACCTCAATGTGGAGAAAAATTACTCAATCGGGTTAAGGAAAGGAGAGTATGGGGGTAAGTACAGGGTGGTAAATTGTGGATGGGCCTGAAACCATTTGAGCATGGTGGAACCTGACATTATCTCACACAATGACATAGGTCATGCCATCAGCTCTACAGACCTGATTTAGCTCATCAAGGAAGGTTATATTCGAACAGCGAATGTGGCTGCCTGCAACTATATAGAGTATATAGAGTAGAGAGCTTTAGATGTTGTTCGACCAAACATTAGAACGGGCAAGATGCGTAATCTAAGCAACTTTGACCGTGGTATGATTGTTGATGCCACACATGGTGATTCCAGCATCTCAGAAACAGCTGCCTTCCTGGGATTTTTACGCACTACAGTCTCTAGAGTTTACAGAGAATGGTGCGATAAACAAAACACATTCAGTGAGCGGCAGTTCTGTGGGCAAAAACACCTTGTTAATGAGAAGGGTCAGAGGAGAATGTCCAGACTCATTCAAGCTAACAGAAAGGTTACAAATGCTCAAATAACAGCTGTTTAAAACAGTGGTGTGCAGAAGGGCATCTCTTAACGTACAACACCGAGAATAATTCAGGCTGTTGTGGAGGCAAAAGGGGGTCCTACCCAGTTCTAGATAAGTGTACCTAATAAAGTAGCCGGTGAGTGTACAGTAATGTCAAATCTGAAACATGGTCTGGAAAAATGGTACATGGGACCATAGAAACATTGTCTGATAAAGAATGATGATGAAATATTACATCCATAGATAATGTAGTCCAATTGGTTCATGTTCCACGGAAATTGGTGTCAATGGATCTCATTATCCTGAAACTCATGATCTAAACATGGAATATTGTTTGTCAGTTTCCATAAAACTATGCATTAAGAGTAATGCAACAGTTACTTATCATTTTGAGCAGTTGTATTAATTGATAGTTAGATCATTGTAATGAAATGAATAGACAGTCATCTCAAATGTAATGTGTGAATTGCATTTTGAAATGGTAATACTGTGAGGTTAAGTTGTGTCATTTTGAACTGGTGATTTTAGTTCAATGAACAAATGATCTTAGCTTTATGTGTATTGTATCCAAGCAATTGGAAAAAGGGTTAGACTTTTGACAAATTTGCATTTTGATCATTGGTTGTGAGTTTTGTATATAGAGTTTTGAAATATGACCTCAAGGTTCCGAAATTAGTGCCAAAGTTATTGTAAAAAACTGTAAATACCAACTCTACATTTCAAAATGCCCCCCCAAAAATCTACATACACTAGCTCTATCAAAACACTGCAAACCCGACTCAATATCTAATCATTCTGTCAAAACATGTTTTCTATCCAAGAGGAACATATAGTCAGTCATAGCACAATGACTTTAAAAACACTAACAGTTGATGGCATTTCAAAAACTGCATTACTTGTCATGTTTCAGTTCTGCCTGCATCAATAGACAATATGAAATCCATTGTTTTTTATCATTCAGTTTCCTTTTACTGTAAACCACTCTACATTTTTTGGTTGAGTGTCGAATGTGTGCTATTTTGGCAACATATGATCTAAAAGTGAATGAGTCATCTTTACTTTATAGAATGTACAGTAGAAAAAATTGTAAGTGACAGAATTGCTGCAGTAAAAGCTTTATTAGCAACATGAAATTGCTGCCAGTGATCAACAAGAAATCCAACATACATGGCCTTTGGTTCCAAATGTGTAAAAATAAAACACAATTACAGTAAAAAAGGCACAGAAGGGAAAAAACACAAAAATGCACAGTCCTGTTCTAATCTACACGATCTTCAGCATTTGGCCACATGTTCTCGTCCACATCACATCTTACGCCGTCTCTCACTCTGCTACTTGGATAGAAACACTTGGCATGCCTTATCCACCCCTGGCAGTCTTCAGCTGAGATGTCTCTGCAGCCGGCATCCATTGCATCCAGGAGGGACATTTGGTCATGTGGCCGATGATCATACCCTTTCCACCTCCAGGCAGAAAAAAATTCCTCAATGGGGTTGAAGAAAGGCGAGTAGAGGGGAGGAAAAGGGAAACCATTCTTGGATGGGCTGCAAACCAGTTTGTGATTGCATGTGAATGGTGGAATGCAACATTGTCCCATGCAATCACAAATGTCCTCATGTTTCCTCCCACCTGTTCCCTTTCTGCTTCTGGCACCAGTTGTTGGTGGAGGTGATCTAAACACAAAAGAAGGAGCTCAGTGTTGTAGGAACCAATCTGGCATTTCTGCAGGACCAAACCAGCACTCCAGACTGCAGCACACATTGTGATATTTCCTCCTCTCTGAACAGGCACATCAACGGTGACCCTTTTCCCCATGACGTTTCTTCCCCGCCAACGTGTTTTTGCCAGGTTAAACCCTGCCTCGTCTACATCAATGATTTCATGTGGGGTCTGATTAGCCTCCAACTCTATGACTCTATGAAAGAAATCAAACACAATATGTGTAAATGCTTTTCAGTATGTCCTACTGTATGTACTGTAACCCACGTTTACATGTAGAGTAGCATAGTGTAAAACTCACTATAGAACAAGACATGTTGGATAGACACCATACCTGGACGTATTGGTGCCGGAGTTCCTTGACCTTTCAAAAGGAACTGTGTGCAACTGTTTCATTCAAACTGTGTTTGGTCAGAGTCCGAGCAATGGTAGTCAGGCTGATGCTTTCCACATTGTGAAATACCAGGTTGTCCTCTGAATTTTTCTCAGTTTTATTGCATTGTCAGCAAGGACCAATCCTAGATTACAATGGCAGGCTTTTGGTCTTCACCGGGGAGCTTTCCTCTTCTCACAGAGGGAGGAAGACGTTGAGTCCTTTAGAGGAACAAAAATACAACATATGTATTTGCATTGGGACTGGTGGCCTACAGTTACTGTGGGACATAGCAACAGTAATGATAGAAGAAGCCCTTGTGAAATGCATTACTTACCTGTTGGTTTGTTGAACATTCTGGATAATGGAAGCCACGGTTGACCGTCTGAGATTAGGCTGGACTCTTTCACCAGCCTCTCTCAGTGACAGACCATGGTATTAGACTGGACTCTTTCACCAGCCTCTCTCAGTGATAGACCATGTTATTAGACTGGACTCTTTCAGTGATAGACCATGGTATTAGCCTGGACTCTTTCACCAGCCCCTCTCAGTGACAGACCATGGTATTAGACTGGACTCTTTCACCAGCCTCTCTCAGTGATAGACCATGTTATTAGACTGGACTCTTTCAGTGATAGACCATGGTATTAGCCTGGACTCTTTCACCAGCCCCTCTCAGTGATAGACCACGGTATTAGGCTGGACTCTTTCACCAGCCCCTCTCAGTGATATACCATGGTATTAGGCTGGACTCTTTCACCAGCCTCTCTCAGTGATAGACCATGGTATTAGACTGGACTCTTTCACCAGCCCCTCTCAGTGATAGACCATGGTATTAGGCTGGACTATTTCATCAGCCTCTCTCAGTGACAGACCATGGTATTAGACTGGACTCTTTCACCAGCCTCTCTCAGTGATAGGCCATGGTATTAGGCTGGACTCTTTCACCAGCCTCTCTCAGTGATAGTGATAGACCATGGTATTAGACTGGACTCTTTCACCAGTCCCTCTCAGTGATAGACCATATATTAGACTGGACTCTTTCACCAGCCTTTCTCAGTGATAGACCATGGTATTAGACTGGACTCTTTCACCAGCCTTTCTCAGTGATAGACCATGGTTTATCACATGGTCTATGATGGTGGCTCTTATTTCATCAGTGACAACAGCTCCTACTCTCCTTTGAACACCACCATGCATTCTTACTCCTCTCCCTTGTCCTGGTCCAACTACTCCTCTCCCTGGTCCAGCTACTCCTCTGCCTGGTCCAGCTACTCCTCTGCCTGGTCCAGCTACTCCTCTGCCTGGTCCAGCTACTCCCATGCCTGGTCCAGCTACTCCTATGCCTGGTCCAGCTACTCCTGTGCCTGGCCCAGCTACTCCTCTGCCTGGTCCAGCTATTCCTCTGCCTGGTCCAGCTACTCCTCTGCCTTGCCCAGCTACTCCTCTGCCTTGCCCAGCTACTCCTCTGCCTGGCCCAGCTACTCCTCTGCCTGGCCCAGCTACTCCTCTGCCTGGTCCAGCTACTCCTGTGCCTGGTCCAGCTACTCCTCTGCCTGGTCCAGCTACTCCTCTCCCTGGTCCAGCTACTCCTCTCCCTTGTCCAGACACTATTCCTTTTTCTGCTCCTCTGTGTTGCTTTGTATCCACATTGAACAAAATCAACCCAAAGAGTCCCCTTTTTACTGTGTATGTCCATGTAATTGAAAAAACTTCAACACCGGGCTATGTCTCCATCACTCCACTAGCAAATTAAACAACTGTGGTCTAAGGTCGAAGCTTGCATTCAAACAGCCCACACACACACACACACACACACACACACACACACACACACACACACACACACACACACACACACACACACACACACACACACACACACACACACACACACACACACACACACACACGCACACACACACGCACACACACACGCACACGCACACGCACACACATACACATACACACACAGCCTCTTGAATGGAGCAGCTGTGCCAAGTCACAGTGCAGGGTTGAGTACTATCTGCATTTCTCCCATTTCCCAATCTTAGACCTGCATTAACACAACCAGGAAGTCCATCTGTTAATAATGCACTCAGCAAATGAGGGATGTCAACTACTCGACATTCAATACGCAGGAAATGTGAACAGCTGCCATTTGCTGAACGGGGCTTTCACCACAGAGAAATGTGGGGCTCCTTCCTCGCCCATCTCATGTAGTCCGGTCTGGTCTCTGGCCTGTTGGCTTAGTCTGGAGCCAGACTCACACGCTGCAGGGAAGAGTGAAAATAACCGCTGGGGATTTCTTGATTTCATGATATGATTGCCATGGCATTTCTTACTGTACTGTAGTGCCATCTTGCAACAGTGGTAGACATAGAAACTGAACTACAGTAAGCCTTAACAATAAGCGCACCATTATTGAAAATGTTGCTTATCGTAAGTGCCTTGAAAAGGATTGTATATAATTAGTAAGTAAGCCTTATCCGAGCTAGAACAGGCCACAGGACAGAATCCAGCCTATGTTCTGTTTCTGCAGTTTGAAGCAGCTTAATGTACAAGCATACCCCCTGGACAGAACGCTAGTCTGTCGTAGGGCCTAGTGTATAGAGAACTCATGTAAAACCCAGAAAAGCATTCAGCCCCTGCTTATTTCTTATCCCTACAGAAAGACACGGATAGATGTTGGTTCTGTGGCAACACATCAGCAGGCCCTGTCATCAGAGAGGATGATCAACTAATCTCTTCATCTCCCTCTGTGTTTTCTCTCTAGGTCACAGCCAGGCTGCCTTGCAGAGGAGCTGGGGTTTTGGCCCAAATAGCACCCTATTCCCTATTTAGTGCATTTCTTGAACAGAGCCCTACGGGTGCCATTTGGGACGCACCCTGGGAGACCTCCAGCTACAGTAGCTCCAGGTACCAGAAACATCACTGCACGACTACGAGTCCTGGCTGGGCAGGCGGGACTGGGATTTCTGTGGTAAACCTCAGGAAGGAAACGCCCGGAGCTGAAGTTGTTGATAGAACACTTGTCTTAATCAGGTCTCATAGCGGGGACTGTGTTCTCCTCTGGAGAGGCTGTAGAGTCCTGCCATTCCCAACGTTGTTCCCACTGATCCCCGGGCTTCCGGAGAAAAACGCCAAGCGGATTCCGCATAAATCAGGCGGAGATGTTTAAGTGAGGAATCTAAACAGTGGCAGGCAAGGGCGGGATGCCGGAATTGGACTGGTCCACACCAGAGCACACAGCCCTTCGGAGGAGCACACAGGAAGGAAGGGGAAAACCCCACTGAGAGAGAACCTAGATAGACAGTCATTCATGGGGCTTTCAATGGGTAGTGTCATGAGGAAAACAGACGGGGAATGGAGGAGTGGAAGTGGATGTGCTCTGTTTGTTACGCATGAATACATTATTCACAGAGTTCAAAGATGTTTGTTGAACATTGGCAATTTCCTAGAGCAATTTTCATATGCGTGTGTTTAAATGGCTTGGTAAAGAGGCTCATGTGTACATACTGTATGTCCACAAATAATTTGCCATTTGATAGTAGTTTGACCCAAAATACATGTTTAAACTAGTCTAATACACTCAATTCAATTCATTATTAATGTAGTCTCCCTTCCTCCTTACTAAAGTTCGAAGCTGCCTTCTCAATGTTTGATCAAAGTGCGAAGCATGTTTCAAGATATCTGTCTTAGCATGCTTGAGTCTCTTCCAGACTATGACATGCAGTGTGTTGAGGCAGCCATTTGCGAGCTAATGGAGTACAGACAAAACATTTCCTATGCTTGATGGCATCTGTTTGCATAACCCAGAGAGCTTTAGATGGACGTTAAGAGCTGTTAAGGGAACAGGACGTGCTTCAGCTCAGACAAGTGTAAATGAATGAGTGTGCAGGTGCCTTAAAAGCCGCCTAAAAGCATCTAATGCAAACTATATGAAGAGGATGATTAAAGGCCAAAAAGAATGTGAAAACTGTTAACTTAACGCGTACTTCAGTTGCGTCAGATATGGCATGCCTGGCATGTCTAAAAAAACAAACACGGATTATTTGGATTAACTAGTCAAATTAGTGCAAGGCAAGAGCCGTGTATAGGAAACTAGCCGTTATGAAAGTGAGGCTCTAACTATCATTTAAATCTTTACATAATGTTGTTTTGAATATTGTTATTTGAAAAAGAATTGCAGATACAAGAGATACAACTTGATCAATTATACATTTCCCTGCCTACTACTGGCTATCCTCTATCCTTTCTACTCGGAGGACAACAATAGTTGCTCGCCCCCCATGCTAACAGGCCGGTCTGAGAGCCCACAGACTGACCCCTATTTGTCAGGTCACACACCATCTGGGTGTGAAGCGGTCACCGGATGGGGGGCCCTCTGCTCCTTCCACTCCATCTCTGACAGCCAGCCTAGCTGCCCTCTGCCCTGCTCCTCTGTCTCTCCCCCATGGATGCAGCACGGCCCTGCCAACAACTCCTCTCCCAGCCTCTCTCCTTCCTGCTAGGGGTCATCCTGCCCTGGCCTGTCCTGACCTGCATCGCTTCGGAGCTGAATGAGCTGCAGCCGCTGACCACTGAACTGACCACCAGTAATCATCAAGTGGTTTAGCCCGGCCAGTGTGCCAAGCGCTGTGTTGATGGATCTAGGGCCCATTGAGGCCCTGTCTGATACTGTACATGTTTGCTGTAGTACAGTACAGTAGAGTTACAGGATAGATACTCGCTTCTCTCTAGGTCTCCACCTATGGGACAGATGATTGGTGCCTTTCAACAGTACCTGCGTTGTCAAAAGTGACAGATAATTAGCTGTCTTTGTTTCGAGAACGTGGGCCCTGAGGTCTGCCTTGCCATTTCTCATAGCCCGCCTCACTGTGGGAAGACTAGCCTGCAGCCTAGAACCGTCTCTGTGTTACAGGCCGCGGTGTCCCAGTACCACCCAGGAAGACATAGAGACAGAGCCTAACGCTCCACGCTCCCCCCACGCAGACAGGAAGAGTTTATCCGAAATAAACAAAGAGACAAAAGCTAACAAAAAATGCCACACAGTTTAGAGAATGCAAACAGGCAGCCGCATGCCATGACCTCACTCACTGGTACCCACAAAGGAAGGGAATAGCAAAATAATCAGCCATGGAATCTACAATATACATCTCTGCTGCTCTCTCTATCTCTCTGATTACTGAGATCAGTCAGAGCATTATTTTCAATCTGTTTCAATAATCAGGACCAATGAGATGTAGACAACATAAACTGGACACGAAAAGAAAACAAATCAAGATAAGGGAGGTCCACGAGATTCAAGAGATTGTTTGAAAGTATTTGTATTTGACATTATCTATTTGTTTTTTTTTATAGCATTTTCCTCGTGGCAAGCAAACCGAGAAAAATGCCAGGAAAATGCTTATTTCACATGTCCTTTCACAGCGGATGAGATAATGAGTGGCCAGTCTGCCTTTGTATAATTGAACTCTGTAATTTGTTATTGCACGCCTCTGGTTATGTATAACACGTAGTCTATAAGGAGTTTAGTCTATTCCTTGAGAATGGCTTTCTGCAGCGGTTCTACTGCAGGCAGGCAGACACGCTGATGGGACCGATTAGCTGACTAGGCCGTTAGGAAACCAGCAAAGGTAAACAATGGACACAATCACACTACTGATGGTTCTGTTGTCTCTCATACCTATACATCTCACATCATGTATTTGCACAGCTCCATTGAATCCTTATGAGATTACACATTGAATTATTCTCCAGACCTCTATGAAGTCAACTGTACTTAGTTGAAATGAAAGATACTAACAAGATGTTTGTTAACAGACTTATTGGCCCTGGTCAAAAGTAGTGCACTACGTAGGGAATAGGGTGCCATTTGGGACATATACTAAGTCCCCAGCAAACATCTGAGTGGTGCGTGGAATGCTGTTGCAGCTGTTTACGGGTGTCCTTTTTTTCAAAGCTGCACAAGTTCAGGATTAATCTCATAAAGAAACAATTAACAAGATCCTCTTTGTCAGGACCTGAACAGCTGAAGGCAGTGGCTGCATGGGATCGGTTGAGCAGAAGTACCCTCTCAGTCAGTGTGTTGCTGTTGTTGTTGGAGCAGTCATTTGGTTGCGATAGCTAGGGAACACCATTAGGGGAGGTTGGCTTCCGGAGTTGACAAAGTAAGATTGACATCCTGATGTATGTATAAGTGAGTAGGAGAGGACGTTGGAAGTAGCCAATGGCAGGTGTCGTCAAGTTTTCCTCCTCTGCCGTCCAGCTGCTGTACTCTTAAACAGATAATATGCATATTATGCATGTGAAGTGAAACAATTTTTTTCTACATCACATAGTGGTCCTCTGTAGCTCAGTTGGTAGAGCATGCTGCTTGCATGCTTTGATAGGGGTTTTGATTCCTGGGACCAACCATACATAAAATGTTTGCAAGCATTATTGAAAGTTGCTTTGGATACAAGCGTTTGCTAAGTGGCATATTATATTATTGTTGAATCAGGGGTTATAGCGCTGGGTTGTAGCTTTAAAAAATGCCCCCTACTGTGGACCTCCAGGACAAGAAAGCAGGGGCAAATTGGCCATCTGGCAATTCTGGCAAATGCCAGATGGGCTGGACCATTTTTTAGTTGAATGTGCTAGCTGAGTGTGCTCCGACTCTGTCATTAGTTAGACAAGATCATGGATTGTAAAAAGCATAAAAGGTGCCTATAAACATAGAAAGAGCACATTCTACATTGTTACATCACTCAAAACGTCCTATTTTTGGGGTGGCTAAAACCATGATTTTGTCAAACAGTAAAGTGCATTATCCTCATGATTCCTGTAACGAAAGTGTCTGTCCTGTGCCTGTCACAGGAGGTTGGTGGCACCTTAATTGGGGAGGATGGGCTCGTGGTAATGGCTCTATCGGAATGAGTGGATGGGTATTAAATACATAAAACACATGGTTTCCTTGTGTTTGATGCCATTCCATTTGCTCCGTTCCAGCCATTAATATGAGCCGTCCTCCCCTAAGCAGCCTCCACTGGTGGCTGTGTCTGTTCCCTTGCTGGGGCCTGATGATGGATGAGCAAGCCAATCTTCTCTCCCCACCATGCGCTCAAGAGAAAAATGTATTCTTATCATATGAAAATGCAATTGAAATATGTCGAAGAGAGGAGGATCTCAGCTTTCTGTAGGTATTCTTTATTTCTCAACTCTCAATATTCAGCTCAATAGCAATTATTTTACAACCAAGATATTTGATATGGCTTTGAGATGTGAAGCTGGACTGCGTGCGAAATGCGCACCGGCCATTGCGAGTTTTTTTAGGACATTACATTCACTGTTGGATGAATACATGGCTACTAAGATAAACATAGAAGGACGCTCATAGTAATGGCTGTAACCGAGTCAATGGAATGGTATCAAACACATAGTTTCCAAGTGTGTGATACCATTCCATTCACTCCATTCCAGACATTATTATGAGCCGTCCTCCCCTTACCAGCCTCCTGTGGTGGGTATTATATTTAGAGTTAGCGATCTAGTTAATGTCTTTTGAGTTTCCACTTCCTCAGGTGTTGAAGGCAAATCAATTAGCATATGATATTAGTTAAGAGTGTGCCAAGAGTGTGCAAAACTGTCATCAAGGCAAAGGGTGGCTATTTTAAGAACCTCAAATATAAAATATATTTTGATATGTTTAACAGTTTTTGGGTTACTACATGATTCCATATCTGTAATTTCATAGTTTTGATGTCTTCACTATTATTCTACAATGTAGAAAATAGTAAAAATAAAGAAAAACTCTTGAATGAGTAGGTGTTTTAAAACTTTTGACCGGTAGTGTAGTCTAATTGTCAACCCAAAATTCATTACAATCACTGAATTAGGTTCAATCATGCATTCCTGCTTGGACGTGTTAGATTAAACAATTTATTTATTGAGCTGGCGGTGCGCGCGGTGGTGTGGGCTGGTGTGGATAACATGCCAGGGCCGAATTCTTGTCCCAGTCCGCCACTGCGAGGAAAATTTATGAACATTATCTTAAGTCCTGGTAATTTTCCTTTCCAGTTTTCTATACAGTGACGCACTCACGGAGCATTCCCTGGATGGCAGCAGGTCCTGATAATGTGAAGGCCATACTGATATCTGGAACATTGGGCTGTATGTAACCAGAGAGTCCTACCGCTAGGTTGAGGTTGCGTCCCAAATGGCACCATTTTCCCTATTAAGTGCACCAAGCCCATAGGGCTATGGGGAAAAGAAGTGCACAATACAGGGAATAGGATGCCATTTGGGATGCACTCTAACAAATCCTGCCTCCTACAAACTGCTTACTAAGTTCAAGTACCTTAGTGAAACCTAACTTCCGCCACTACAGTATGTTTGGAGTGTTTTTGGACGTCATTGAAACACGTTGAAGAACTGTGTAACAGTTGTTTATTCTTAGTGCTCTTAGGAGGCCCTTTTAGGATACTGATGATATTCATTGAATTAGCGTTTTGAAGCATTTACCATTAACTGCCTGCATAGGCTAGGATGACCCGCGGATCACTTACCCCGGCTGTTCTTTGGGGCTCAGATGGTAATTTGTCCATTCAGCAAACATGACCATGGCATAGATTTACACATTATATAGTTCATTCTTCCACATTCCAAAAAGTTTACTATGGTACCACTAGCGTACATCTACAGTAGATGGGCATGTTTTCTCCTTCCAAAATTATTATGTGTATTGTTACATTAACTCAATCATTACACTGAGAGAGTAAATTCACAAAATGTATGTCCATGTAAATGAACAATAAAGTTTTCATATCCGACCATATAACTCATCTTGAGCATACTCCTAACATATTCCTGCACAAAGATTTGTCATTAGTGTTTTCTTTGATGCTATCATTTAGCTTGCCACAGATGAGGTCATCAAACCTCTAGGGCTGCACATAATGAAGTGTTTTGAAATAATATAAATATAATAGTTTTGACACTAATATTGAGCAAGATCATGACTTACAGGAGCTTATTTTCTCTAAAGTAACTCATCTGACCTTTGCTTTAACTGTCTTGGAGAGCCTGCTGAAACTGTACCTGGTTTGCCCATTTTATTTCTATTTTTTTGCTGGGGTGGTTGAAAGATGGCACTCTCTGAGGTCAGTGTGGACTCAGGCCAGACAGACCGGAGATTTACCTCTGTCCCTTTGGCTGGAACCAGGCTTTTTGCGCAAAAGTAAAGCAATTAGAAATGACTTGTATTTGTTTTTGCAACAACATTCCAGGTTGACAAGCGCTCCCTCACTGAAAATGTGATCGCCATATGTGTTTCTCAGGGTTCCTGAATTTTCACAGTCCCTTGTAACATTTGTATTTTTCTACAGACACCTTTCACACATATGTTAGATTTTCTTTCTTCACTTAAACATTTGTAAAAAGCTAATACACGATTGCAACTCCCTTTCCTGTAAACTCGTAAACTAGTGAGATAAAGCTCTAATTCAGAATCTTCTACACACACACACACACACACACACACACACACACACACACACACACACACACACACACACACACACACACACACACACACACACACACACACACACACACACACACACACACACACACACACACACACAAGTGAGACATGTTCCCTTTTAGATGTACATTTTGTAGTTTAAAATAACCTCCAATGAATGGATCAGCAGCAGGCTGGCCTGAAGCAGGTTTCCTGGAGGCTGCTCTTGGTTCTGCTACATTTTTATAACTCTCTTTTTGCTTCCCAAATAGCATCCTATTCCCTAGATAGTGCACTACTTTTTGACCAGAGCCCATAGTGCACTATATACGGAATAGGGTGCCATTTGGGACATAGAACAGCCTCTGTCCCCTGGTTCACTTCCAGATTATCTGCATGCTAACATGTTCCAGTATGGGAAGTAAATCTAGGAAATAAAACTATGACTTTTCAACTCATATTTGTATTGGAGGTTCAAGGGGATAGTTCAGTGCCTGGCAAAGTACCATATAACAAAATATATGATCCCAGCTGCAGTGCCACAGTGTCAACCTTTCCCTTAGGAAGATCTCTGCTGGTCTACCATTCCTCGACCTAACAGCTGATTCCATTTAGAAATTAAATCATACCTCTTACAGTCATTTTAGTCATTAGTACAAACAGCTGGTAAAAACTGAAGTAATCGTTTGTGTGGGCCAATCAGGAAAGCATTGGGATGAACTCGTCATAACCAAAACAAAGCATAATCATTTGGATAACTGTGCTTGTCCCACCAAGAAAAATGTCAAAGTAAATCTGTGGAGTTTCCCTTTGCATTATGTTAATCAGTCTGTTTGACAGACAGCTTTCTGGCTCTGAGCCTACCTGCCACTCAAATATTTATCTTAGAAAAACCACACACCATCCCCCACCACCCCACACCCCGCCCTTAAACCAACACTTTCAATCCAACAATGACGTCCATTAGTGAGGCCTTCATCAGGAGCCCCAGAGGACCTGAGTATGTCTAGCCTAAGTCCCCCTCACAGTGAGCCTCCATGTTCCTCCAGGCCCCAGGTATGCCACAGCCACTCCATGTTAGATTGTTAAGGAGTTCAGAGAAAGGCTTGTAGAAGGGCTTATGCTGCCTTCTCTCTCATCCTGCTCTCTACTGGTCCTTTGTGTGGAGGGCAGTTGGGGAGGGAGTGGAGAGGTGTGTGGAGTGCTGTTGGGGAGGGAGAGGGGCAGCTTTTAGCCACTTCACCTCAGCACAGAGTACAATCAACAAAAGGCTTTCACTACAGCTCTCAAGCTTCTACTCAAATGACGGGGAAATCCCTCGGTAAACACGGTGTGCAGCTGTTTAACTGGAACCTAGCAATCTACCAATATCTAGGCCTACATTTGATTTAAATCCTATTGCTATGCAATTTGTTATCGAAGCTTGACATTTCATAGTCACAATGTCTGGAGAATATTAGATTGTGTGTGTGTGTGTGTGCAAGCGTGCATGCATGTGATATGTATGTGTGTGTTTGCAGCGTGCGTGCATGTGTTCATCTGGCGTGTGTGTGTTCTTTATTATCATCCCGATCCTGTTGCAGCTCATTAACAGATGTTTCTACTGGATGGATACTGACGAAGAGCTTTAGCTGGAAAACATCCATTTGACAATCCTCAGGAAGACTGATGTGGTAATTAGCTACGTATCTAATCCAAGGCCTGGATTCAGTTGGTTTAGAATGGCATTTCCCCTGAATGTGGCATTGAGCTATGCATGTGCTCATCATCAAATGAATTAGAGTAATATTGAGACAATGGGTATTCAATGGACACCTTGCAGTAGTTTCATTGGATTGTTGGCATTAATTAACATTTGATCCAATATATATTTCAATGGGGTTCTACGTTTGGGAGGTAATCCCATGACAATGAACCAGGGCCCTGGTCAAAAGGGACCTCTTGCATACCAGACAACTGTGAGACAAACAGTGAGTGGACAGCCTTTACTATGAGAGCTGGTGGTAAACTCAATAGGCCTAAATGAATAAACGATCATACATATGAATGGAACATACATGCTAATCACCCAGGAGAATTCTAATTGGTCCACTTCTCCTGGAGGAGTGGGGCGTGGTTACTCTGAAGTTCATTTCAATAGAGCCAGGTCTGATCCAGCACAAAGAGGTGTATGTGATTGTGCTCTAAGGAGATCTCTACAGAGAACAGCCAGGCTATAGGACTCCTCACAATGGGTTAACACGGAATGATTCGAGTTGCATCCCATATGGCACCCTATTCCCTATATCAGGGGTAGGCAACCCTGGTCCTGGAGTGCCACAGGCACTCCATGTTTTTGGTTTAACTGAATTGAAAGACCAGGTGTGTTGAATATAAGTCATCGCTGAACTGATCAATTAGCTCAGTTGGTCAGGTGTGGTGCCTAGTTGGAACAAAATTGTGCAGTACCTGTGACTCTCCAGGAACAGGGTTGCCTACCTCTGGCCTATATAGTGCACTTTTGACCAGAGCCCAGAGTTTGGTGGTTTTATAAGGCTTGAAGGTACTTGACATAAGCTTTACACTTTATATAAAATAATTGTATATTTAGTGTATAATCATGAGCATCACATGTAATACTGACCTGGGTTCAAATACTATTTTAAGTATTTCAATTACTTTCACATAAAATTAAAAGTAGTATTTTTTATTTGAAAATAAAAGTACCGGTAGTTAATTATTGGAATTTAATTGGAAATACATTTGGAATCTATTGGTATGTATTTGAAAATACTCAAACACAAACAAAACATTTTTAAATAGTCCATGCTTTTGAACCCAAGTATGTCCTAGAGGTATTTTAAATGTATTTCCAAAGAAGTAGGCTATTTGAAAATAGTTTAAAATAGCCTGCTAGTCATAGGACTTTCAAATAGAAGTTGTTGATTCATTCACAATATTTGAAAATACTCAAATACACCGAATTTAAGAATTTATACTGCAAATACTTAAATACACATGTATTTGAACACAGGTCTGTTTTTTAAATTAGAGATCAAATTCAAGTTATACCTGGAACAGACAAAAACCTACAGTATGAAGATTAGTAACCATATTCATACCCCCATATCTATTCTTATCCATACAGCTGAAACAAAGAATGTCTTCAAACAGTAGTCCAATTTCCATCTGGAACAAAAGCTAACTACATTGAGAGTCATGGTTAAATGAGCAAAGCCAGGTTCTGCATCCCAAATGGCACCCTATTACCTATATAATGCACTACTTTGGACCAGAGTCCTATGGACTAGAGCACTACCATTTGGGACACTACTCAGACCTTTCTCCCAGTTCTCCCATTGTTGCTCTGTTCTTAGAAGCTCTGCTACTCTGATTTCCTGAACAGTGGAGAGAAAAGGTTTCAGTCTTCACTGCCTGTGTGGTGCAGGTGTCCCTAAGATTCTGTTTCATGCTCACCATCTGCTGTGGGACTTTACTTCTATGGAAGATACTTTACTGCTGTGGAAGATACTTTACTGCTGTGGGACTTTACTTCTGTGGAAGATACTTTACTGCTGTGGAAGATACTTTACAGCTGTGGGACTTTACTTCTGTGGAAGATACTTTACTGCTGTGGGACTTTACTTCTGTGGAAGATACTTTACTGCTGTGGAAGATACTTTACTGCTGTGGGACTTTACTTCTATGGAAGATACTTTACTGCTGTGGAAGATACTTTACTGCTGTGGGACTTTACTTCTGTGGAAGATACTTTACTGCTGTGGAAGATACTTTACTGCTGTGGGACTTTACTTCTGTGGAAGATACTTTCCTGCTGTGGAAGATACTTTACTGCTGTGGGACTTTACTTCTGTGGAAGATACTTTACTGCTGTGGGACTTTACTTCTGTGGAATATACTTTACTGCTGTGGAAGATACTTTCCTGCTGTGGAAGATACTTTACTTCTGTGGGACTTTCAATATTTGGAAAGCAGTCTTTCTTCCTCTCAACTTTTCATTGTTGGACTTGTGTTTCCCCTCTTTTCTTTGTTCTGTGTGGTAGACCTACATAAGAAGGAAAACAACCTTGAAAATATACTGTCACGTTACATAAAATGCACTGTGTCAATATCTCTTTGTATGACACATATTTTTTGTAACTTATTGCAATATCCTAATGATCAACCAAAATGTAGACTACAACCAAACTTTGACTTCATTTGAGTCACTCAAGATATCACTTGTAGCTGAAGTCTTAAAACTGTTCTTCTAGGTGAGGAATTCAATGTATTCAGTCAGATACGTATCTGTTGAATGTCTAACAAAGAACCCCCAGGGGAGTAGCTGCTAAACAAACACCTTCCATTCTGACATGGGATGCATGACCTATAGGCCCAGTTCAAAAGTAGTGCACTATATAGGGAATAGGATGTCGTTTGGGATGTCTCCATGTACAGGTATGTTCTGCTCCCTTCAGAATACAAAGCTGCCACAGATATCACATCAATGAACATTGACATTCCTTTCTACAGTATTCTTAAGTAAACAGACTGCATAGCAAAGTAATGCATGCAAATGTATTTTACACATGCACAACACACACATGCATGTGCGCACACGCAAGCACCAACATGCACGCATGTACATGTATATACACACACGTATACACATATTGGCACGCACGCACGCACGCACGCACGCACGCACGCACGCACGCACGCACGCACGCACGCACACACACTCACACACACACACACACACACACTCTCTCTCTTTAGCCCTAACCTTAACCCCAGAAACCCTAAACCTAACCCTTAAGCTTAAAATAGCATTTGAACGAATTCAGGACCGGAGGAAAGTCCTGACTTTTCAAAAAAGTTATTCAGGACATTCAGGTGAAATGTTAGGACACTGGGATCCTGACAATGTAGGAAAAGAAGTGCGCACACACACACACACACACACACACACACACACACACACACACACACACACACACACACACACACACACACACACACACACACACACACACACACACACACACACACACACACACACACACACACACACACACACACACACACACACACACATACACACACACACACACGCTGCCTTAGCACAAGAGGGAGTGAGTGCAGGTGTTGCCCTGATTTACTGAGTTATAATGCATTCTGAAGGGCAGGCTGGTAACAAGGCCCCGTGAGTCAACTGGCTGCATGAATTACCTTCAGCAGCACACAACCATTCAGTTCTGAGACATAACCTTGTGTGCATCCCAAATGGCACCCTATTCCCAATATAGTGCCTCACTGCTAGAGAACGAGTTGAACATATCAACAACATCAGCAAAAAATACGCTCTGTGACGTTTTTTAATATTACTTATATAAAAGTGTTCACAAAAACATGGCAAACACTCTACACTCTCAGGACACTGATACACTACACCCTGAATGATTGTTTGGCCGTCATACTGTTCCCTGTTTACTGCACTGTAATTGTTTATTTTTTATTTTACCTTTATTTAACTAGGCAAGTCAGTTAAGAACAAATTCTTATTTTCAATGACGGCCTAGGGACAGTGGGTTAACTGCCTGTTCAGGGGCAGAACGGCAGATTTGTACCTTGTCAGCTAATGTTCACTAGCTGTGAAAGCTGGCTCTCTCCTTCACTCTCTATTATACTTTAATGTAACTGTGTATCACATGCTCTTATTCTCACATTGAGGCCATGTTTTCAGTCTTGGTTTGGCTCCAAGTGGCTCGTCGTTGGCTTGTCTAGGACCTTATGTGTTCAGTTAAATCTGTGAAAGCCCCATTCATTCCAATGGGATACCCATAGTGTGCAATTTATTTTCAGCCAATAATAGGGAAAATATATATATTTTATGGAAAAGCCCTTTCCAATAGCCACAGGCACACTCAAACAAGCCCACAGTGCTAAAAACCTGAGGTAATGTGGCCATAAAATATCATAGGCTGTTTACATTGGATGTGTAAAGTGCACAGATATTGTGCGTTTTATAAATTAGCCATGGCTGTTTTTAAATTAACAGGCTGCAACTGTTCTCGTCAACAGCTTGTTCTACGGGTCTAGTGTAGCGTTGACATTTATTGGAGTGGGGGGAAAAAACAGATATATTGAGTTTTCTCTGTAGCCTTGAAACAACCTCAGGCTGTCTGACTGCAGTAGGTCCAGCTAATTACTGTTGCCATGTCTTAGGCTACAACTGTCTACTTGTGTTGCTGACTGCACCAACTGACTGACAACATGCCTCCAGTGCAGCTGTGTTTACTAATGCCCGGAGGTGCTTTATTTAGTAACATTGCAGTTTGTTTTGGTGCAAGAGACAAGGCTTGACTTATTATTCATAGTGTCAGTCAATGTACATCTTATTTTTTACTTTATATAACTAGGCAAGTGAGTTAAGAACAAATTCTTATTTTCAGTGACTGCCTAGGAACAGTGGGTTAACTGCCTTGTTCAGGGGCAGAACGACAGATTTTTACCTTGTCAGCTCGGGGATTCAATCTTGCAACCTTTCGGTTACTAGTTCAACGCTCTAACCACTAGGCTACCTGCCGCCCCATTTGGCATGCTGAACATTTGCCATTCTGAACATTTGGCATACTGATTTTTTTTTACACCAGTAAGCACTAGCTGTAGGAGCTATTGGGGTTTTTCTCTCCAATTACTGGACATAACTGTAAAACGATTAGATTTACAACTCAACGCTCTGAGATTTAAAGATTTTTTTATCGCATGTTGTTTCCTCTAGTTGTGTAAGAACTCTACCTTTCCATTTGTCATTGAACCTGATGGAAGGATAAGGACAGTTTTATAGTGAGAGGGCCGAATGCAATATAATAGAGCCAGACGGGTCAATAAGAATATGATTTTATATATTTTGACGAATAGGTTATTCACACATGGAGACATCCGTCCTCTTCACCGAAGCATTGTGTCACTGTATACTATTATGATATAGAGCACTGCATTTACATTTGACCTCCCCTTTCTATTTGACTGAGATTGGTGCAAAGTTCAGCTATTCCTCTGTGCTCTGGGGTTGCCCTGCCCATGACAGAATGAATGAATCCAGAGGTAAATGCATGGAGACAGACAGACAGATTCCCTGGAGACCAATAAACCTTGAACCAACAGCACCATTGATCTGCAACATCAGACAGGATCTCCTAGCATGAGAATGTATCTACTTAATCAATATGTACCATCAACTAGCAAATAGTGCTTTAAGTGATGTAATTGAATGCACAAGTCAATCAATATCAGTCAATTCATCAAATGAAGGAGATTAAACAATATAGAGTGGTAGAATCAGACAACTATCAGGGCCTTAAGTGTATGTATCCATAGCGACCTACATGTATGTGGCAATAACATTTTTATCCTGGCTATGGTCTGTTTGCCAAATGGCACCCTATTTTCTATATAGCGCACTTCTTTTAACCAAGTCCCAAAAGTAGTGCACTAAATGGGGAGTAGGGTGCCATTTGGACACAACCAAAGCCCATGTGTTGGCAATATGGCAGTCTTGTTCCATGAGAGCCAGCGAGGAGGGCTGGACGTCTCCAGGCACTTGTAGCCTCCTATCTGGTCGGTGATTGATGGTGACTGGTGATGAGAGCTCTAACCACAGGATGCTGCTAAGTTGCCTTAGTGAGCCTCAGCCTAGTGCGTCAGCTTAGTGCTACATTCAATTGCACCACCCACTTCCTGTATGGCAGTGTCCCAAATGGCACGCTATTTCTTATGTACAGTAGTGCACTATTTCTGACCCTATATAGTGCATTACTTTTGACTGGAGCCCTATGGAATCTGGTCAAAAGTAATGCACTATATAGGGAATAGGGTGCAATTTTGGACAGAGACTTGGTCATTGCCTTGCCAATCAAACCAGGAATCATTAGGGGAATTAGGGGGACTATTTCTCAGGGCAGGAATGTTAGTGCTTTGGCTCCAGGTTATTTGTTTAGGTCTCTGGTGAACAGGCTCCTTCATTTTCCTGCATGGATGTCCAAATGTAGTTTTTTTCTGTGTTGACATCATGATATGTACAGCAGGCTGGAAACACACCCTCTGAAGCTACTGTAAGCAATGCACCATTGTCTTCTCCAGCGTTTTCCAATATATGAATACTGCAGAAATGTGTCCCCTACTAAAAAGTTAGTATACATTGACCCACAACAGTTTGAGTTGACTTTCTACAAGGACACAAATAAGTTAGTATAGCACGAATTTCTCACCTGTGGTGAAATATACACCACGTTCAAATATCTTTATTTCACACACAAATCAATGGATGCCACCCAAATCTTACAGGCATGGAAAGTACAGACATTAATAAACACTATAAACTCTCAACCAACTAACCCCCACTCTCTTTAGACAAACACAGACATAGAACCCATAGAAGCTGGTATGTGTAGCCTAGCCACACAGTTATCAAAGAGTGATAGGCCAGTCATTCATTTTCATGAAGCTATTATTATTTTTTACTGTGATATTTCCCACTTTGTGTTCCAGGGTTCCAGCAAGCCTCGGCCCCGGTGCTGTGGTGTCATGAATATCCAGCTGTCAGACGATTGTTATGTTAAAGCCTTGGCATGTCAGGATAGGCTGACAAGGCTGGGGTCCCAGACCACCTCAGCCTGATTCATGACTGGTCTGGGAGATTAGAGTGGCCAGGGAGACTGGTTTGGCTGGGGCTGGAGGAGAAAGACTTGGCTGAGGAGAGAGGTTGGGGGGAAGGTCTAAAGGCTGGCTGCTGCCTGCAATCCAAACACTGAGGAAACGGAACAGAGGAAACCAGGCAGAGAGAGAGAAAGAAAGAGTGAGAGAGAGAGACCCCAAGCTCTTAGAGTTACCTCTATTTAGGAGCCTAAGAAAATGATTTACAACACTGATGTTGACTTCTTTATAGCAGGAATTACACACAAAAAATCTTTGCATATTGCCCCCAGCTGAAAACCTCCCCTCTCTCTGTAACTCTCTGTGGACCCAATTTTATACATCATATTTCTGCCCCAAAGTAACCCATAATGGGGATACTATATGCTGGCTTCAATGTGCCATTATCTTATTATTATCTACAATTTCTCTTTAAATATAGCTGTGACACAGAATACTCCATGTTTCAGGTTTCAGGCAGCAGACATCAGAAACCCAGTTACCACCTTTACACTACTAGAAGCAATTTCCTCTGTTGCCCAGCTGATGAAAATGTGTAAGTGAAAAACAGAAAGTAATTGAATCTCTGTGCTCTTGTTAAAATTGCAGCTGTCGATGGGGAGGCTGTGAAGAAGTGAGTGTGAATTCTTGTGTCATGGTGCAAGTGGGGAGCTTGTCACACATGCCAGCTATCAGCACTCTACTGTACTGTATGTGTGCCACCCAAATGGCACCCTAACCCTATATAGTGGACTACTTTTGACCAAGGCCCATAAGGCTCTGGTCAAAAGGAGTGCACTATAAAGACAATAGGGTGCCATTTGGGACGCAGATAAGCATGTAGTGAATGGCTGTATGTATGAACTAACGGCTCAGCAGCAAACCTTCAGGGCCAAATTACACACAGACAGAGAGGGGCTTGTGCATTACATCACCAGTTAGGACCAGTCATGGGTCTCCGGGGACACCAACATGCAGCATTTGTTAAAGGGGAGATCTGGAAGGGGTCCATCCATTTTTGGACTTTAAAATTAATGATATATAGTCATTGATTCTTGAAGAATATAACTTATAAATGCAGCATGTCCTTGCTTCCATAGCTCTGTCTATGAAATTAAGATTCATTACATTTCCCCAGCCCTGTGGCTTTGTTTTTGTTTGAATCACAGATTGCCCATTCAATGCTAAGGCTGAAAGGAGAGAAAAACTCATACCTGGGTCTTCTACCCCTGCAGGGTCATATTTTATATTTATATATATATATATTGTATAATATTTTGCATATTAATTGATTAAATTAAAGACATGCAAATCCGTCTGTCATGCACACACAGAGGGTATAGAAACATCCAAAGTGCAATGCTCTTGCCAAGACCTTAACTTCCTTGGCCCAGTCATCCACAGTGCCAGTTGGTCTGTTCTGTGGTCGAAATACCCAGGAGCCTGACCCGGACTACTGTATGAATGTGTCCAAAATGGCACCCTATTCCCTACATAGTGCTTTGCTCAAAAGAGTCGTCAAAGTCAGCCTCCTCACAGCAGACGGTCTGCTCCCAGGGAGGAGCACCAGCAGTGTAGCAGATACATCACTCCCTCAGCATCTACAGCATCAACAGCTACTACAAAGCTTAGACATTACAGGTCACTCACACACACACGCACACACTCACACATGCAAACACACACACACGCGCACACAGAACACACACAATGCATGTGTGCATGTACGCACACACACACAAGCACACACACACACACACACTACAAAGCGTCTACATTTCAGCTCAGCGACTCCAGGAGGAGCCAGGGGGCACTGTAAGTGCACAGACTCCGTGATTGTTATCATTACTATAACTATGTATGACTGTAGTTGCATCCCAAATGGAACCCTATTCCCTACTGTATGTAGTGCACTACTTTGACCTTGGCCCTTTAAAATGTGGGCACTATGTAGGGAATAGAGTGTCATTTGGGATGCAATGTATGTCTGCCTCTGGCACACATCT
The DNA here is from genome assembly GCF_016432855.1 of Salvelinus namaycush. Classification (NCBI taxonomy): domain Eukaryota; kingdom Metazoa; phylum Chordata; class Actinopteri; order Salmoniformes; family Salmonidae; genus Salvelinus; species Salvelinus namaycush. The sequence continues at coordinate 23,569,778 of NC_052317.1, read as the reverse complement.
TGGAAAAGCATTTCAGTGAATGAAAAAGCCTAGCGCGATGTAGAGAGAGAGAGAGAGAGAGATGATAGGAATAGTTATGACTGCCAAAGGCCAAGGCCAAATGTCAGTGGATAAGCTGAACAGGAATAACCCAATATAGGAAACGTCATGTCCCTGTTGTAGCCAATCAGCAGAAGAGTGTATGATTAATCCTGGCATATCAAACAAATCATTGGGTTAGAGATGACAATAGCATTTAGTGATGTGTTTACAGTTCATGTTGAGAACATTTTATAATATGTCTCATACCATCATATGGGGTGCCAAACAAAAAATGACAAAAAACAAGATTTCACAGTGCGGTGTATGGTTAACACACATACAGAATATCACAGCAATACCTTTTTGCATTGCATGATTTCCTTTTCATTCTCTTCTTAAACTTTTTAGAATTGGCAGCACAACCAAGCTAAGGATCGCCTATGGTGGTCCGACATGACAACTCTCTGTCAATAATGCCTTTAGCATACAGCAGCGCAGAAACCAAAACATCCTGCATATACCTGCAGTGCATACATACACAAACAACTGGAGCCGGGCTCACCAGGAGAGTTTACCCATTCAGTCAGTAGGGGGTCTGAACAAGACAATGATGGATAGCTCTGTTGTATAATCATTCTGTGGTTGTGATTTTACATTCCCTGCTGTGTTGATGTTGGACAGGGCCTGCACACTTTGGAGACCTCAGCAGAGTCAGCACAGAGTCTGCACGGTCTCCCAGTCACTGGAATTGTGGCTTCCTCTCACGATCTGCTGTGTTACAGAAGGTAGGCCAGTATCTGTGTGCGTGTGCGTGTGTGTGTGCGTCTATGTGTGTGCGCGCGCGTGTTTGTGTCCGTGTGTATACTTCCTGAGTATTTCCACAGTTTCCACTTCCTCAGTAAACACAGTGACATATGCTTACTGGTTCCAGGCTACAGTACAAATCAAATTGGATCATCACAACGACTGTCCTCATACCATCATCCACTCTACAGTTGCATAAGTCCCAAGGAACTTCCTGATCTCATCCTCTCAAACATCATTCATCACGGCTACCTCACAATGCCTCCTGAACCATAATCCACTGCTACTTCTCAACCTGTTCATTTCACTGTCTCAGTGCTGGAAACAGAGTAAATGTCCCTCAGCCTGATGGAGGATGAAGCATTGACAAACTACTCTTGTCTCCCTCTTGAACACGACTCATCCTCTTCCCTAAAGACTCACAGTGCTTTAAGAGAGATTTACAGTCGCTGTCTGACGACATCTTTATGCAGTGCAGAGAATCGACTGATAGCCACAGCCGTGTGCATTTCCTATATGGAGGATGTCAGGGGAAACACACAGATGGGAGTGAGCCAGGGACAACTTTATCTGTGTGTGTGTGTGTGTGTGTGTGTGTGTGTGTGTGTGTGTGTGTGTGTGTGTGTGTGTGTGTGTGTGTGTGTGTGTGTGTGTGTGTGTGTGTGTGTGTGTGTGTGTGTGTGTGTGTGTGCACAGTGCCTGTGTGTGTGAATGCGCATGTGGGCCAGCCTGCAGCCTGGGACCACATCATCATGTGTATGCGTTGCTTATGGGAGAGTGGCGTGACCTTTGTGCCCGCAGTGTGTGTTGTCAGGGAGGAGGGAAGGGGGGTCCGACCCCCGGGTGGGAGGCCAGGAAGTCAGGGAGGTCCACTTGGCCATGAAATGAAAAAGCAAATGCAATTTGATCCAAGGAAAATAAACACAGAGAAACGCGTTGACTCCATGCGAACTAACAGTCCTAGCTGGTGATTATTGAATTGTGTTGATTGTTTCCTGGCTCCCTGACCTTTGCCTTAGACTTCCCAACGACCCAGAGCCCCCATCTAGTGCCCTAGAATCTACATATAGACCCAGCGCCAGAACAAATCAGTTGGAAGGGCCTTTGATTTCCATAGGCGGGCCCGTTTTTTCACCGGGACCTCCAACGTGTGCATGTGCTTGCGCACGTTTTTTAAATGGGTCTAATATTAAAGACCTTAGGCAGCTGGTGAGTTTCAAGTTTGGGGAAGCTTACAATTTATCCTACCATTTCTACCTATCTGCGTGCCAGTTATGATATATTTTATATGCACATTTTCACCAGTTTCATTTCAATAATAACGTTTTTCTTTCTCAAAATTCTTGTAACATGGTTAATCATAAAAATCTGTCGCTAACGTACTTGCAATATTGTATCAATAAGCCTGTTCCGGGCCCTCAGAGTTTCCTGTGCCAGTGAGCTCGGGACAGAAAGCTGTTTCTTTATGACGTTTCCACTGGATATATGGGATCATCAGATCATTATATTTTGCTCTTTCACACTGAGGCTTGGTGATTATCGAGGCCGGGAATGTTGGAAAGATTTTTCCAATACTGAAGAACTATCATTCGAAATGGATGTAAAACATTTTTTGAATAACTGACTTTGTTAAAACTTCTTCAGGATTGTTGGGTCCCCTGCTGGACGGTTGAGCTAACGTAGGCTAATGCGATTAGCATGAGGTTGTAAGTAAACAGAAACATTTCCCAGGACATAGACATATCCGATATTGGCAGAAATCTTAAATTCTTGTTAATCTAACTGCACTGTCCAATTTACAGTAGCTATTACAGTGAAATAATATCATGCTATTGTTTGAGGAGAGTGCACAGTTTTGAGCATGAAACGTTATTAATAAACAAATTAGGCACATTTGGGCTGTCTTGATACAAAATGTTGAACAGAAATGCAATGGTTCTTTGGATCAGTCTAACACTTTGCACATACACTGCTGCCATCTAGTGGCCAATATCTAAATTGCACCTGGGCTGGAATAATACATTATGGCCTTTCTCTTGCATTTCAAAGATGATGGTACAAAAACAATAATAGAAACTGTTTTTTTTTTCTTTGTATTATCTTTTACCAGATCTATTGTGTTATATTCTCCTACATTAATTTCACATTTTCACAAACTTCAAAGTGTTTCCTTTCAAATTGTACCAAGAAAATGCATATCCTTGCTTCAGGGCCTGAGCTACAGGCAGTTAGATTTGGGTATGTCATTTTAGGTGAAAATTGAAAAAAAGGGATCCTTAAGAGGTGTTTGAAGAAAAAATGTGTGGTGTACGTGGTGACTTAAGACAATCAGAAATAAGATATTGCCAAATGGGCACTTTCCTACATATGCATGCATTCTGGAGAGAGACACACCATATCTTCACCACACACTCCTCCCCTTCTTCTTGTCTTAACATTTTAAATGACACTCAAGACATATTATCCTCACACATATTTTAGACGCTTTTCACTGACAGCCGCAACTCAATCAGCTAGACCTATTACCACGTGCACTACCCAAATTCCGGCTTCCCAAAAACACTTTAAAAAAAAAAGAAGCTAATGAGCCTCTGTGGCTAAATCATGCTCCCTGGTTAAGTATTTTGAATTATTTCATTTGTATTTTATTTTTGTCAAAACATCAATTTACTTTAGGGCAATCTAGCATCCTAACAGTGCACAGTGTACCTGCCAACTTTAGTTTCCTATTCACAAGAGGCTGAAACGAGAGATCTGTACGTAATGACAAGATGTCTCTTTCCAAAAAATTCGTCTTTGTCCCAAAGGTGAGAAGGCAGGCAACAAGCTTAAGTCTGCATATTATTCCAATAGAAACACATTGGGCACATACTGAACATTTTGGTGAGAGTGACCCCTTTCGCTTCGCCTCTTCTTCTCTACTGAAACTCTATCACCGGAGAAAGCATTCGAGAAAGCAAAACAGCACCTCTCTACATGTAGCTGACACTGTCTAGCCAGACATCCTTCAGACACATTTTTTTTATTTAACTAGGCAAGTCAGTAAAGAACAAATTCTTATTTACAATGACGGCCTAGGGACAGTGGGTTAACTGCCTTGTTCAGGGGTAGGAAAACACATTTTTTTCCCTTGTCAGCTCGGGGATTTGATCTAGCAACTTTTCGGTTACTGGCCCAATGCTCTAACCACTAGGTTACCTGCCGCCCCTGGTCTAAACATGGTCTAAACATACTGACACAGAGGGATGCTTTAACTGAGATTGATGCGTCTTTCTATCGGCCTGCATCTCGGTCAAATAAATGATCAATTTTTCAGTATTTTATTTGGACGGGCAAGGAGGAAGGTAGGACGGGCCAGGCCCCTAAGGCCCATCCATAACACCAGCCCTGTCTACATACACTATAAAAATTAAAGGATCCTGGAGTATCCTTTAGGGGTTCTTCAAATTGAAATCTGTGGGGGAACCCCTATTATGTGGTGCTTTTTTGGCCTACAGGGAAATCCCCCAAACTCCTTACAAAACCTTTCCATTTCAAGTCGACAATTGCAGAGCTATGGCTGCTGCTTCCAGCCCAAGGAAGTCCAGTGCTCTCAGGAGATATCCTCCATCCTTTAACGCAGGGAAAGACAAACATATACATTGTGGTCTAGTATGGCTGTATAACCATAGGGGTCTGGTCAAAAGTAGTGCATTTTAAGGTGCAATTTGAGACAAGCACTGATGTTAACTCGCTAACTCCTCAAACCACGTGCGCTGTATAGGGCTCAGAGAAGGCAGACAAGGTGTGCGTTCTGCATTCCAAATGACACCCTATTCCCTACAGTCCACTACTTTCAGAAGTGCACTATATAGTGAAAAGTGTGCCATTTGGGATGCAACCAAGAACTGTAACAAAAATGCAACAAATCATTTTTTTTGTGGGGGTGTCTCCAGTGAGTCTGCGAGCCAACCGGTCTGGAAAAGGTTACTTTTGCCTGTTGTAGTCTGGGTTTGAATGGTAAGCGGGGCCAATGTAAGCAACAGGCATTTCCTCAGAGAGCCTTGGAGCAAATTGGTCCTCAGGAGGAGGTAGTTGACTTTCTGTCGTTCTGAGACCACACCAGCCCTACCATCTGCTCCGTGGAGGGTTACCGTGCCAACAGAGGCCACGGCCAATAAACTACAGTATCTCAAAAAAATATCCCCACACGAAATTGACTGATTTCCTGTGTAATCTCACAGTCCATTATGATGTTTTAAATCTGCAAAGCTGCCAGGCTGCATTCAACATGGTTTCCCCCCTCAGCTATACAGAATAGCACAGTGAAGGTATGTGGATTTGAATAGAGACTTCATATCCTCTGGCTGTGTTTGAGGTTACAACTCCACTCATGCCTATCCACTTTCATGAAAGCAGCCCAAGAACAGTGACATTCAACCGTGACATTCAACCCCTTCAGAACAACCACCACATTTATTTGAATGAAAATCGACAAACCAATTATCAAAACGGGTAATTAACACAAAATGGATGGGCAGTGTACACAGTACACTTACAGAGTTCTATTTGCACTGTAACTAACCATATATATAATATGAGGTCATTGGAGAGCAAAATGTGTTAAAAAATGAGAGTGAACACTTAAGCATGTAATCTATGCACAGAGGGATAGGGAGACTAGCAACCAGCGTGCTAACAGGAAATGATGATGCGAAAGGCTCTTGGCCGAACAAGGATGGCCGTCTTATCTCCTTTGTCTAAGCTACTTGATCCTCAATGCTACCCAAGAGGATGACGCAGAGAAGTAAATGATGTCCATTTTTGCAAGTTTTGTTTCGTTGGTGGAGTCAACATAATTGTCAAAGCGTTGTAAAACAATCATGGAATATGGCAATAAAAACTGAACTGAAAAGCAAATCAAGTAAAGCCAGAGGGACAAACGTCCATGGCAATCAGGCTGAATCCTTCCAGTCCACATCTTTTGCTCATTCCAGCAGGGATCTGATACTTCCACTTGCACTCCATTCCGATGGAGCCTTATTGCATGTGTCACAGGAATATTTATTCCCAATGTATTCCCAGTGTATTCCCACTCCAACCATAAGCAGGGAGCTGGTCTCTCTTTCTCGCTCTCTCTCTGTCTGTTTGTCTGTCTCTTGGTTCAGAGTGTGGGTTGGTTTTCCCAGTCCAACAGATGGCTTCAAAAGAGCAGGGGCCCGCAGGGATACCTGGGCTGCGTCCCAATTGGCACCCTATTCCCTATATAGTGCACTACTGGGCTCTGGTCAAAAGTAGGGCACTATATGTAGGGAATAGGATGCCATTTGGGATGCAGCCTAGGTATCCCTGCGGGCCCCAGGGGGTCCATACCAAGAGGCTGGGAGGGACGGAAAGAATCTAACAAAAGATACATACATTACTCAGATTCCAGCTTAATGTGTAGTGGCTCGAACGCTCCTCTCACACAAGAAGACTCACACAAAGTCCCAGTGTTTTCACAGATCTCATTGCTTTTGTAAGATAAGAGAAAATACCAGCTAGCTTCACATGAGAGAACATTTCATGGGAAACATGTCACCTTTACATTGAAGATGTGGATCAGAGGGAGCTTAAAAGCAGGGGAGGGCAGGCAAGGCTGTCCCCACAAGGATGAGAGAAGAGAAGTGCTCTTGAACTGTGCAGTACGTAACCTATACTTTTGAAGTGGAGCTGTATCACAATCTATTGAACATTGATTTTTATATATACTTCCATGGTTAGTATCACCAGTCCAGCTAGACACCCAGGTTGGTGTTTTCTTAGGCCTCTCCATGGGGTTTAACCAATGGCCTCAATACAGACACAAAATGAAACAGACAACTTAATCAACAGTAATAGTGATCAAATGAGACACAATCAACAACCTTTGCAATTTGTTTCCATAGTTTTTCAACTAAGACACAGAACAGAAACGTCAAACTGTCAATTGGCTCAACTGTTCAGGGAGAAAATGGTACCTTCTTAATAATAGTTTAGTCAACCCGTCACAATCCACAAATCTAATGTATTTGTCTGTCCAAGACAAGTTGGCATGTTCATTTTCAATGCTTTCAGGGCTTATTTGGCTTTTCATTTTAACGCAGTTGTGCAGAATGATTTTACTATCAGGTTTAATAGTTGTGACAGTTCATCCTGCAGTCTGCCGGGGTCCTTGAAGTACGGAAAGGATTTCCTTCTGCTTTGCTTTTCAAAACGCACGCACACGCACACGCACACGCACACACAAATAGACACACACATATTCTCTGCTCTGCTCCTCTCTACTTCTTTCTATCCCAGCACGTCTGGGAACTGATTTTACTCTCACTGTCAAAAACGTCTGTCAGCTCTCAAAGGAACGGCATTGTGGGACTTTTTTTTCAGACTTACGTACGGACTGGCTGTTCTAGAACCTAGAGGGCTGTGAAATCTACTGTCATTAATAGCTGTGTGTGTGTGTGTGTGTGTGTGTGTGTGTGTGTGTGTGTGTGTGTGTGTGTGTGTGTGTGTGTGTGTGTGTGTGTGTGTGTGTGTGTGTGTGTGTGTGTGTGTGTGTGTGTGTGTGTTTTTTAAAATTGGTTTTACTATCCTTGTGGGGACCAGAAGTCCTCAAAAGGATAGTAAAACAAGGCAAATTCTGACAATTTGGGACATTTCACCACAAGGATATTTCGGAGAATCTATTTTAGGCTTAGGAGTTAGGTTTAGGGTTAGGGTTACAATTAGATTTAGGGTTAGAATTAGGGTTAGGTGTTAGGGGTTAGGGGTTAGGTTTAGGAGTTAGGGGTTAGGGGTTAGGGAAAATATAATTTTGAATGGGAATCAATTGTTTGGTCCCCACTAGGATAGTAAAACAAATGTGTGTGTACCCCATGGAGTCTATCTCAGCCAAACAGTTCACTGAGCCCTAGTTGGGACACAAAGACCCAATAGACACATCAACTATACAAATTCTCATTTTCACCTACTTAGACCCAACTGCAAATGTTTTCCTCATTTAGCGAAAGGCAAGGGAATGACAGGTTCGTTATGAGATCATGGATGAGAACAGTGTCCTTAGCTGATCGCTACAAATTTAAACTAAATTAGATTCAATGCTAAAAACGGGAAAAAAAACTCTTCCACTCAGAATATGAGCCCATTCCATACTCTCACATCCATCTCAGAGGCATCCAAACATAAAGGCGACAGGAGAAGACAGTGACGACACTGTCTGCAGGCTCACAAAGGCCTGAGCAGGCAGCCTCTATTCACTTGGCTCTATATAAAACCACCATGCTGCTCCCACTGCCCTTAAAAACAACTTAAGGACTAGTGGCCCTGGCCTGAGTGGGAACAAGACAAACCATTCACACACTCAGAGAACCCCAACGCCACTCACAATGTCAAGGCTAGGCAATAAAATGCTTGATGTTTAAAGCCTTAACAAAGGGCTTTAAGGGTCTATAATTTATGGCCAGCTCAAAAGGCATCTCTCATGTATTGCTACTCACATAGGGCCGACACTTTTATCCACAAGTCTTGAGAGATAACTTGTCATCCTTTCATGGTTATACTTTGTGTTCTTTAAAATGATAAATAAAGGCAACGAAGCGCGTAGACAAAAAATAACATGACATTCGTAATGGTGTTGGAAGAAGAGTGAAAATAACATGTAGGCTAAGCTATGTCACTAACATTTCACTATACTGTAAGAGTAGTTAACTTCATGCTAAATTGCATAACATTGTCTTTCTGCAAAAGAGCATCTACAGATTCTGAAGTGATGTAATTTCCAGTGTTGTTTTTTCAGTTTAGTTTAAAGAGTGGTTAAGGAGTTGGCCAGGAAGGCAGAAACAGACTGGCACCTAGACTGGTTACACAAATGTTTGTCTGAGTCAAGAAGTTGAAAAGTGTGGCATTTTCTCTTGTCTGCCTGCCTTCTCCAACATTTTGAAAGCAGAATGTTTCCAATGTCTACTAACTTGCTGTTGTTGGCTCTCCTTCCCGCTCCGAGCTGATTCAGCCCAACATCTGTTGTTGGAATTAGAAAGAGAGAAATACACTACGTGGCCATAAGTATGTGGACAGCTTGTTGTCAAACATCTCATTCCAAAATGAAGGGCAATAATATGGAGTTGGTCACCCCTTTGCTGCTATAACAGCCTCCACTCTTCTGGGAAGGCTTTCGTCTAGATGTTGGAACATTGCTGCGGGGATCTGCTTCCATTCAGCCACAAGAGCATTAGTGAGGTCGGGCACTGATGTTGGGCGATTAGGTCTGGCTCGCAGTAGGCGTTCCAATTCATCCCAAAAGGTGTTCGATGGGGTTGAAGTCAGGGCTCTGTGCAGGCCAGTCAAGTTCTTACACACCGATCTCGACAAACCATTTCTGTATGGACCTCGCTTTGTGAACGGGGGCATTGTGATGCTGAAACAGGAAAGGGCCTTCCCCAAACTGTTGCCACAAAGTTGGAAGCACATTGTCTAGAATGTCATTGTATACTGTAGCATTAAGATTTCCCTTCACCTTCACCGGGCCTAGCCCGAACCATTAAAAACAGCCCCTCTACCGAACTTTACAGTTGGCACAATGCATTGGGGCAGGTAGCATTCTCCTGGCATCAGCCAAACCCAGATTCTTCCGTCGAACTGCCAGAGGGTGAAGCGTGATTCATCACTCCAGAGAACACGTTTCCCCTGCTCCAGAGTCCAATGGCAGCAAGCTTTACACCACTCCAGCCGACTCTTGGCATTGCGTATGGTGATCTTAGGCTTGTGTGCAGCTGCTAGGTTATGGAAACCCATTTCATGAAGTTCCCGACAAACATTGCTGACGTTTCTTCCAGAGGCAGTTTGGAACTTGGTAGTGAGTGTTGCAACCGAGGGCAGACAATTTTTACCTGTTTCAGCACTCGGCGGTCCCGTTCTGTGAGCTTGTGTGGCCTACCACTTTGCGGCTGAGCCGTTGTTGCTCTTAGAGTTTCCACTTCACAATGACAGCACTTGCAGTTTATCGGGGCAGCTCTAGCAGGGCAGACATTTGATGAACTGACTTGTTGGAAAGGTGGCTTCCTATGACGGTGCCACGTTGAAAGTCACTGAGCTCTTCAGTAAGGCCATTCAAGTGCCAATGTTTGTCTATGGAGATTGCATGGCTGTGTGCTCGATTTTATACACCTGTCAGGAACGGGTGTGCCTGAAATAGCCGAATCCACTCGTTTGAAGGGGTGTCGACATACTTTTCTATATATAGTGTAAGTAATGTCAGGAAGCATCTATCTGTCATCCTAACCCTGGATCATGGCTGTGTTTGAAATGGCACCCTATTCCCTTTTAGTGCACTACTTTTTACCAGGGCCCATAGAGCTCTGGTCAAAGTAGTGTACTATGTAGGGAATACAGTGCCATAATTTTAGATCCTTCAAATACGTAGGGTTCTGTGGATGTAAATTGACCAATGGGAAGCAACAAAATCCCATCCAACGTTATTCAATGCATTCAAGGAAAAAAGAAACATAAGTAACAATAGCATTAATTGACAGAAAATCCCTACGAAATCCTGCTTAGAAATGCACTAGAAACGGCAACGCTTTTCGGTTGCTTTTTGGGTTGGTAACAAAATGTTAAAAAATAAACATGTAACCAAGTGCCAGCAGCTTACATGGGTCAGAATACACCTTTATTTAAACCCTGTCAAAGCAGTCCCCTGTAGGCCCTCTTCCTGACCCTAGCCCCTCCTCAGTGTGTAATGGAACAATGGCCCGATGTGTCTCTCTGTTATGAGGAGCAAGCCTGGGAGAGTGCTGCATAGCCTCCACCACCGCTGCTAGGACCCAGGCCATGGGGCGAGGGGGCTGAAGGGTGCATCCCAAATGGCACTCTATTCCCTATATAGTGCACTACTTAATCTCTATGGCTCTGGTCAAAAGTAGTACACTATATAGGGAATAGGGTGCCATTTGAGATGGAACCGGGGATGTGTGGGAACGCAGCCTCAGCCCGCCAGTCGACTTGTGAAAGGCCACTGCGCCGCCTAATTTGCAATTTAGATTCAGATCAGGCTTTTGGAGGGAATCAATGGCCGCGAATCAGGGCTGCTGATGGTAAATGTCATTCCCATTTTGATTCTTGACCCCCTTTCTAACTCTGCCGGCCCCCTGAAAACTCCCCTGCTATTGTCTCTCCAAGGCTCTACCCGTTCTCTGTTTCACTCCTTCTTTTGGTACATTTCCCACATTATCCAACCAAGAGAACCCAGACTGGTGTCCCAAATGGTACCCTATTCCCTATGTAGTGGACATATTTCTACCAGGGCACATAGGGCTCTGGTCAAAGTAGTGCACTATGTAGTTAATAGGGTGCCATTTGGGACACCGTTTCAGAGTTCAGTGGCCTTTTCAGTTCAGGAGCAGTAATTGTCATTCACGTTCAGCAGGTTGAAATATGTCACGATAAGAAAGAGAGAAAAGGACCATTGGAAATTCTAACCTCTGTTATGAAAAGTGGGCTATGTTAACTATCGCGGTCATTATCATTACACTCTAATTTGTCTGTAAGCCATTTAGTGAGCACTGCTAAATAAATAGATAGGTAACAAAGCGGGAGCAGGGCTGTGCTGATATTGCTGGTGGTGCTGGAAGAGAAACAATGGGTCTTTCACACCACATTTCTACTGAAACTGGGAAAATGGGAAAGAGAAAATCCCACTATTTCTCCTCTGCATCCCATGCTTTCTCTCTCACACACATACATTCACACATTACACATTACACAATAAACTCAGCTTTGAGTTATATAAAAATGTGTGATATGAGTTACCTCCCAACAAACATCAATGAAGTTAAAAACATTCTGAAATCAAAACATTGCACGTTATTGCACAAACAAGCTAACATTGTGATTTATACAAAAAAATATCACAATATCACAAGGCTCTGTTTCTAAAGCCTACAGCTTTATCACAATGGGCGAGATATATTCAGAAAAGTTGTGCAGTCTAGTTTGAGAAGGAGAGACAGTACTAGTTAGAAGCCCAAACTGCAGACCTGATTCTCACAACTGCTCTGAAGCTCCTAGTCCAGAAAATATATAGGCTGGGAAAACAAAGAAAATAGATAGAGGTGCTTCACAGAAACCCGCAGGCATGGTGGCCACATTATCTATAACCCTTTTTCAGCATGAAGCAGCAAGCTTTGCAAACCAATTCAAATCAAAGTTTAAAGAGGAGGAAGGGAAGCGCTACTAAGGTACACTATAGTATATTTTGGTAGATAGAAGATGCTCTTTGGTAAAAGGTGTAAATTGGTCATCAAAAAGAAAGGAGGACCAAGGCACTCTTCATATAATTAATTAAAATGCCTTTATTAGTATGGCATGTTCAATAGAAACAAAGTACTTTAAAAACCGACGCGTTTCGGCTGCATGGCCTTCGTCAGGGAGTAAATCAAATCAAAGTTTATTGGTCGCATTCACAGATTCTGAGACGTTATCACAGGTGCAGCGAAACGCTTGTTTCTAGCTCCAACTGTGCAGTAATTTCTAACAATACAAAACAATACACACAAATCCCTAAAATAAAAATAAAGGAATTAAGAAATATCAGAACTAGCTATGTCAGAATCCAGAATATAAATATATAGATAATCGTGTGTATAGACTGTATGGACATTATATATTATGGGGCGGCAAGGTAGCCTAGTGGTTAGAGCGTCGGCCTAGTAACCAAAAGGTTGCAAGATTGGAAGTAGTAACCAAAAGGTTGCAAGAATCCCCGAGCTGACAAGGTAAAAATCTGTCGTTCTGCCCCTGAACAAGGCAGTTAACCCACTGTTCCTAGGCCATCATTGAAAATAAGAATTTGTTATTAACTGCCTTGCCTAGTTAAATAAAGGATAAATTAAATATATGAATAGAACATGTGTGTACAGAAGTAGTAATATAGGATGAGCCATGACTAGAATACAGTACATACATATAAAGTGGGTAAAACACTATTAAAGTGACCAGTGTTTAATGACTATGTACATAGGGCAGAGGTCCTTGATGATCTTCTTGGCCTTCCTGTGAAACCGGGTGCTGTAGATGTCCTGGAGGACAGGCAGTGTGCCCCCGGTGATGCTAACCGCTCCACCCTCCGCCCTGCGATTGCGGACGGTGCAATTGCTGTACCAGGCGTTGATGCAGCCCGACAGGATGCTCTCATCTGTAGAAGTTTGTGAGGGTCTTAGGAGCCAAGCTGAATTTCTTTGTTTGAAGGGACCATTTCAGGTCGTCAATAATGTGCACACCGAGGAACGTGAAGCTTTTGACCCTCTCCACTGCGGCCTCGTCGATGTGGATGGGGGCGTGCTCTCTCTGCTGTCTCCTGTAGTCCACGATCAGCTCCTTAGTTTTGTTGACATTATGGGAGAGATTATTTTCCTGGCACTACTCTGCCAGGGCTCTCACATCCTCCCTTTAGGCTGTCTGGTCGTTGTTGGTAATCAGGCCCACCGTTGTTGGTAATCAGGCCTCGTCACTCAAACATGATGATTGAGTTAGAGACGTGAGTGGCCGCGCAGTCATGGGTGAAGAGGGATTAGAGGAGGGGGCTGAGCACGCACCCCTGTTGGGCCCCTGTGTTGAGGATCAGCATGGCAGAGGTGTTGTTGCCTACCTTCAGCACTTAGGGTCAGCCCGTCAGGAAGTCCAGGACCCAGTTGCACAGGGAGGGGTTCAGACCCAGGGCCCTGAGCTTAGTGATGAGCTTGGATGGCAGTATGGTATTGAAGGCTGAGCTGTAGTCGATGAACAGCATTCTCACATAGGTATTTCTCCTGTGTGCAGTGCAATGGCGATTGCATTGTCCATGGATCTGTTGGGGCTGATTGCGAATTGTAGAGGTTCTAGGGTGTTGGGTAAGGTGGAGGTGATATGGTCCTTAACTAGCCTCTCAAAGCACATGATGACAGGAGGGAGTGCTACGGGGCGATAGTAATTTAGTTCAGTTACCTTCGCTTTCATGAGTACAGAACAATGGTGGACATCTTGAAGCAAGTGGGGACAACATACAGGGATATGGAGAGATTGAATATGTCCGTAAACACTCCAGCTAGCTGGTCTGCACATGCTCTGTGGACGTGGCTGGCAATTCCATTTGGTGCCGGCCGCCTTGCGAGGATTAACACTCTTAAATGACTTACATCGGCCACAGAGAACGAGAGCACACAGTCCTCATAAGCGGTGGGGCCCCTCGTCTGCAACTCAATGTTGTTTTCGTCAAAGCAGGTATAGAAAGTGCACTATATACTGCAGCTTCTCCAGGAGTGAGTCGTTTGTGTCCGCGACTTGGCCGTGTCTGAGCCATTGAATTGCAACTCCACTTTGACCCTGGACTGTCGTTTTGCGTCTTTGATTGCCTTACGAAGGTCATAGCTGGTTTGTTTGTACAAGTCCATTTTCCTAGTCACCTTGCCATGGTTAAATGCTATGGTTTGCGCTTTCAGTTTTGAGAAAATGCTGCCATCTATCCAAGTTTTTTATTTTAGATAAGTTCTAATCGTCACAGTAGGAACAACATCATCTATGCACTTCAGTCAGTGGATACGTCGATGCTATTCTCAGAGGCAACTCAGAACATTTCCCAGTCCGCGTAATCAAAACAAGTCAGACTAACGTTGAACAGTCTTTACTACAGGTGCTTCCTGTTTAAGTTTCTGCCTATAGGTGGGGAGGAGGAGAATGGAGGCATGATTTGATTTGCTGAAGGGAGGATGAAGGAGGGCCTTGCAGCCATCCCAGAAGGGAGAGTAGCAATGATCTGTGATGCTCATGTAGAACAGGAGATGTGTTGATAGAATTTCGGTAGCGTTTTCCTCAGATTTCCTTTATTAAAGTTCCCAGCTACAATAAATGAGGCCTCAGGATATGGTCTGCATTTGATGGTGAGATATTCCAGATCTGGAAAACAAAAGGACTTGAGCCCATGTATAATCACACCATGAGTTGTTAATCATGAAGAAAAAAATAATTCTCCTTTCTTTTTCCAGGAGAGTTCTTTCTCCCTGTTCACGAGATGGACAGAGAACGTCGCTGGCTGAATGGCCAGGGACAAAATATCCGGAGAGAGCCATGATTCTGTAGAAGTATGTTACAGTCCTTGATTTCTCTCTGGAAGGAGATCCTCACGCTGAGCTCGTCTACTTTATTGTCCAGGGACTAAATGTTAGCGAGTAATATAACTCGGAAACGGTAGACGGTATGCATAGCGCCTGAGTCTGACTAGGGCCCCACTTCTTCTTCATCTTCTTCGGCGTTGGCATTTTGGTGAGGCACCCGGGATAAATAGAGCTGCCTTGGGAAGTTCAAACAAAGGATCCAGGTCAGGGAAGTCAAATTTCTGCTGTAATTTCTGGTATGTGACCAAAAATGGTGACCAGTGACCATTTTTTTATGAAAAAAAATCAGAAATACTGCAATGATGGCTAGGAGCTAGAAACAGGGTGTCTGTCGGCACCATCTTGTCAACTAATCTGGACAGCTTCAACCCCACTGGCTGTAGAAGACCAGTCCAGAGATTAGGTTTGCTTCCCAAACAGCATCCTATTCCCTTTATAGTGTGCTACTTTTGACCAGGGCCCATAGGCCATTTGGGACGCAGCCCAAGGCTTTCCCTAGTGCTAGGTGGCCAACATTATCAGTTACACTACTAAATTGTGGAATAAATTGTCAGACTAAGAGAACAGTAGAACAAGTTATACTGTACATCAGGTTTTCTTAAACTATGGGTCAGGACCCAAAGTGGGCCCTGGGCATGTGAGAGGTCGCAAGTTATGATAATACATCTACAATTACACACTATTTCTTCTTAATTTTGGTTGTTAGAGTACGATTTGGGTCACAGGAGGACGGTACATTTCTCATTTGGGTCTGGAGCTTAAAAAGAGTAAGAACCCCTGCTGTACATTATTAGATAACATGGCTTTTTTTCATGGTTTCTATTAATTTTAAAAACTAACATGAGATAATACATTTTCCAGTAGTATAAAACTACTGGACTTTACAGTTCACCACTCTATTCAACTGTAACAGACACCGAGGGAAGATTTATTTGCTTAGCTAGGATTTTTATATATATGAAACGCTATATAAACAGGTTCTGTCATTGTTGTTTCAGCACAGTTTAATTTGAATGTCCTTTCTCGCCATGGAAACCAAGCTTTCCCAAGGATCCATTACAGTACATGGCCGAGTTACGTTTATTTTCATTTCAAGCAGTTTGGATGAATTCCTTCTGAAACCCCAGAATTAGGTCTCTATGACAGAATCTAATCAATAAAAACATGATCTGGGACCCAGCTTCTCAGTATGTATATATGATAATTTTCACATGAAAGATTTGATCATCATTAAACTAACATAACTGGTGAGTATAACCAACCTAGGGGGTTCATTAAAGAGTAAAGATAGGCCTATTGTACTGTGTTAAAAAATATTATTGTTGAAAATTTCCACACAAAACTCAGAAGTCATTTTTCCCATTTACTCACCTAATGAAGCATCTACAGTATAAGCACTGTCAGACCAGAGAATCCTCTTTTGGTCCCCTCTTAGAAGTGCCACGTCAAAGGGTGATGGTGGTACACATAGGTTACGTCTCAATTGGCACTCTATTCCCTATATAGTGCACTTTTTTTGACCTGGGCCCATAGGACCCTGGTCAAAAGTGGTGCACTACAGTATGTAGGGAATAGCGTGCCAATTTGGACGCAATAAGCAGCACCCTGGTGAGAGCTGTGCTGTGGCTTGAAAAGCCGTCACCCCCAGGAAGGAACTTAGCTTAGGTCCTCAAAACTGTTCCAACTTTCTCTATTAAAACATTTAATTATTGGACTAGTTCATTATCATATTATTTTGAGTGTTTTCATTGTTTGAGTCATTTCATATTTTTCCTTTGTTTATTTAAGTGACTGTCACAGGTCTTTGAAGCTGCAGAGGAATGGTAGGATACGTTTTAAATATCCTTTAACACCTATAACAGCACATAAGACTTACTATGCATCCCAAATGGCACCATATTCCCTACATAGTGTACTACTTTTTACGCTAGAGCCCTTATCAAAAGTAGTGTGTTATATACAGTAAGGAATATGGTGCCATTTGGGACAAAGCCTATGTCATTCAGCAGACAGACCTATAGCTGTCTGAGTCCAGACGATGGTCTAAATGTATATATATTCATCAAATCATCATCACTACTAAGGTTTCCTCATCTAGTCAGCATCTCTCTCTCTCTTTCTCTCCTCCCTCCCTCCCTCTTTCTTTCTTTCTTTCTTTCTTTCTTTCTTTCTTTCTTTCTTTCTTTCTTTCTTTCTTTCTTTCTTTCTTTCTTTCTTTCTTTCTTTCTTTCTTTCTTTCTCTCTCTCTCTCTCTCTCTCTCTCTCTCTCTCTCTCTTCTGAATCTGCATAAGGTACAGTAACTTATTGTCTTACGGTCAACTTGTCAATGCCCATTAAGTTAGATTTAGAGTTAAGTGATGAAAGAGATACGTGACACATTGGGTCTTTACTGAAGAGCAGTGGAAGAGCAGAGTCAAAATGCTTACACAGTAAATAGTCCACTGCATACTTTGTCTATCTAACTCTTACTGCTACTGTGTGTGCTGCGGGGGTAACTCAATTAAGACAACATCATTCTCAAATTCCATCCTTCAAATGTAACATTCCCCCTGGATTCTCCAGGAAGACTGGGGAATAGTATGGGTAATTCAGTGACATGCATATAATTTAAACGGTGTGCATTGGGATCATGTGAGTGTTTGAATATGGGGTGGAATTAATCCAAATTGAAGTGAAAGGGGAGATGCCATATCTGTGGTGAGAGTACTAAAACCTGAAGCAGTTGTTGAGCACACTGACATAATTGCCCGCTGTGACCTCTCTAACAGGCGAATCACACTGGAGCCAGCAAGAGAGTCGCAAGAGAGTAGTAAAAGCATCAAGCATCAGTCCCGTAGGACAGACTACGACAGGTCAAGAATAGCACTGGAAACAGCATAACCCAGCCCTGCTAGAGGACAGGACACTGGTTGCATCCCAAATTGCACCTTATTTCCTATATAGTGCACTATTTTTGACCAGAGCCCTATGGCTCTAGTAGTGTACTAAATAAGGAATAGGATGCCATTTGGGACGAAAACACTAATACCTTAAAGAGAAAGCCACTGTCATCATCCATGATGACCAATCCAACAAATGTACAAATTTCATCATAAATTGTGGAGCAGCCGACTACTAATGTTGTATTGTTAATTGTGCCATCAAATAAGAGTAAAATATTAATTCATTATCACTCCAGACCCCAAAGTGTAAAATTTGTGTTTGTTTCAGGTGCCTTGCATTCGATGGTGCGGATAGGCAAAAACAGCCTTGGTGAGTGACAGCTACTCATGTGTGGCTCATTTCTAGGGCACATAGTGACTATGTCTGCAATCCCAAATGGCACCCTATTCCTTACAGTGCCCAATGTTAGCCACAACAAATTTGAATTTGTAACATATTATACGTATTTCAAATTCGCAACATAATGTACACGTTTTAGCTACTTAGCATGTTAGATACCCCTAACCTTAACCCTTTAACATTACTCCTAATCCTAACCTTAACACTAACCCCTAACCCCAACCCCTAGTCTAGCTAACATCAGCCACCTAGCTAACGTTAGCGTTAGACATCTAGCGACCTAGCTAACAAATTCTAATTCGTAACACATAATACGTATTGCAAATTCATAACATATTGTACAAATTGCAATTCGTAATATATCATACGAATGGTAATTCGTAACATATCATAAGAAATGGATGATGGACATTCACTAATTAATACATACAATACCAAACGAAACATATTTGAGTGTGCCAGATTTTTGTTTTTTGTTTACTATGTTACACCTACCCCCGAGTTCAGCTTAGTCAGTGATATGTGTATCACTGAATTTCTGCGCAAATGGACCAATAATTATATTGTATTGTAGCCAGCCATGTAGCCACACCACTGTATTGTAGTCTGTAGCCATGAAGTGCTTTGAAAGGCTGGTCATGGCTCACATCAACACCATCATCCCAGAAACCCTAGACCCACTCCAATTTGCATACCGCACCAACAGATCCACAGATGATGCAGTCTCTATTGCACTCCACACTGCCCTTTCCCACCTGGACAAAAGGAACACCTATGTGAGAATGCTATTCATTGACTACAGCTCAGAGTTCAACACCATAGTGCCCTCAAAGCTCATCAATAAGCTAAGGACCCTGGGACTAAACACCTCCCTCTGCAACTGGATCCTGGACTTCCTGACGGGCCGCCCCAAGGTGGTAAGGGAAGGTAACAACACATCTGCCACGCTGATTCTCAACACAGGGGCCCCTCAGGGGTGGGTACTCAGCCCCCTCTTGTACTCCCTGTTCACTCATGACTGCACGACCAGGCACGACTCCAACACCATCATTAAATTTGCCGATGACACAACAATGGTAGGCCTGATCACCGACAACAACGAGACAGCCTATAGGAAGGAGGTCAGAGACCTGGCCGTGTGGTGCCAGGACAACAACCTCTCCCTCAACATGATCAAGACAAAGGAGATTATTGTGGACTACAGGAAAAGGAGGACCTAGCACGCCCCCATTCTCATCGACAGGCTGTAATGGAGCAGGTTGAGAGCTTCAAGTTCCTTGTTGTCCACATCACCAAGAAACTAACATGGTCCAAGCACACCATGACAGTCGTGTAGCGGACACAACAAAACCTATTCCCCCTCAGGAGAATGAAAATATTTGGCATGGCTCCTCAGATCCTCAAAAGATTCTACGGCTGCACCATCGAGAGCATCCTGACTGGTTGCATCACTGCCTGGTATGGCAACTGCTCGGCCTCCGACCGCAAGGCACTACAGAGGATAGTGCGAACGGCCCAGTACATCACCGGGCACAACAGCTTCCTGCCATCCAGGACCTCTATTCCAGGCGGTGTCAGAGGAAGGCCCTAAAAATTGTCAAAGATTCCAGCCACGCTAGTCATAGACTGTTCTCTCTGCTACCACACGGCAAGCGGTACCGGAGCGCCAAGTCTAGGTCAAGAAGGCTTCTTAACAGCGTCTAACCCCAAACCATAAGACTCCTGAACATCTAGTCAAATGGCTACCCAGATTACTCGCATTGCCCTCCCCCCTCCACATCACTGCCACTCTCTGTTGTCATCTATGCATAGTCAATTTAATTAACTCTACCTACATGTACATACTACCTCAACTACACTGTCGGTTAGGGGTTCGTAAGTAAGCGTTTCACTGTAAGGTCTACACCTGTTGTATTCGGCGCATGTGACTAATTTGATTTGATTTGATTGTCTGTATCTTAAATGAAGAGTAATGTCAGTGATACAGCACATGCTGAGGCAGTGCCAGATGGGTCTGTAGACTGGTAGTGAGGTGCCTCTGACTACGTGTCAAATGGCATCCTATTCCCTACATAGGCTACCAGGGCTAAGAGGGCTCTGGTCAAAAGTAGTGCACTATAAGGAATAGGGTGCCATTTGACAGCGTCTGAGTACTACTGTACAGATGTCTGTCTGGCTCCCAAGGCAACCGGCAGAACATAGAGATATGCTCAATGAAATATCCCACTGAGCAAAGACGTCCATTCAACGTCTATTCCACCTTGGTTCAACGTAATTTTATAAAAATGACATGGAAACAACATTGACTCAACCAGTGTGTCCCAGTAGGATGCATGAAACACAAGCATGTGATATGTCAAAAGAGAGAGAGGAATAAACCGAGTAGTGCCTAGTGCCTTCCCTTCTTCCCATCCACAACCTCAGCTGTTCATTCATTATACATTTTGTTACACTGTGCCCCGCAAGTTCATGCATATATATTAATACTTACTGGATCTCCACAGTGCAAGAAATTCAAGGTTGCATCCCAAATGGCACCGTATAGGCCCTCGTCAAAAATAGTGCACTGTATGGAATAAAAAATGGCTGTGTGTGGGAATCAGAGTGGGGTCCTTGTCTCTCTCTCTCTCTCTGGTAGAAATCCATTTCCTTGTCATCTCACTGCATACTTTATACATCGACGCTTAAGCCAATACTAAGGACACACACACACACACACACACACACACACACACACACACACACACACACACACACACACACACACACACACACACACACACACACACACACACACACACACACACACACACACGGTACATCCATTGCAATTCATAGAGAGAGGTTATACAAGATGCTATCTCGCAACCCCGAGGACAATTTTACTGCAACTCTATCTTTCCATTAGCCTCTCGATTTTTCCATTAGGGAAGATAGGAATGAAACAAGTCATAGTTCCAGCTAAATTTATGGGACAAGATCTTAACAGTCCACAACAACAGCGTAAGTCTTGCAGCACTCAGCTGTAAGCCCTGTCCAAATGTAACACCACATGGGATAAAATGGTTTGAATCACTCATGTGACTGCTCAGGGATATTTCCTTCAAATGTTGAGAGGGAAATTGGCCCCTTAATGCCCTTAGGCACAGAAGCAATAAGTCTGCAATGCATACCTCAGCTCATATCGCTATGCTCTTGATGTGTCTCCTCATTAAATGCTGTATGTCTCACCAGAGGCCATTCAAGGTATTGTATGCGTCCCGAATGACACCCAGGGTCCATAGGGGGGATATCAAAAGAGAGTTCCAAGCGTCACTCAACAGCCAATAACAGATGGGGAGAGCTCCATAGAACACAGGGTCAAAGGTGACAGGAAGCTGAGGGCCAATCGTAATCCTCTCATAAATATACAAGCCTAATGATTGATCACTGCCTTGTCTCAATCCTAGCCTGTGTCCCAAATGGCTCCATATACATTTACATTTAGATTTTAGTCATTTACCAGACGCTCTAATCCAGAGCGACTTACAGTTAGTGCATTCATCTTAAGATAGCTACAGTTGAAGTCGGAAGTTTACGTACACTTAGGTTGGAGTCATTAAAACTCATTTTTCAACCACTCCAAAATGTTCTTGTTAACAAACTATAGTTTTGGCAAGTCGGTTAGGACATCTACTTTGCATTACACAAGTAATTTTTCCAACAATTGTTTACAGACAGATTATTTCACTTATAATTCACTGTATCACAATTCCACTGGGTCAGAAGTTTACATACACTAAGTTGACTGTGCCTTTAAACAGCTTGGAAAATTCAAAAAAATTATGTCATGGCTTTAGAAGCTTCTGATGAGCTAATTGACATGATTTGAGTAAATTGGAGGTGTACCTGTGGATGTATTTCAAGGCATACCTTCAAACTCAGTGCCTCTTTGCTTGAAAATCAAAAGAAATCAGCCAAGACCTCAGAAAAATAATTGTAGACCTCCACAAGTCTGGTTCAACCTGAAGGTACCACGTTCATCTGTACCAACAATAGTACGCAAGTATAAACACCATGGGACCACGCAGCTGTCATACCGCCCAGGAAGGAGATGCGTTCTGTCTCCTAGAGATGAACGTACTTTGGTGCGAAAAGTGCAAATCAATCCCAGAACAACAGCAAAAGACCTTGTGAAGATGCTGGCGGAAACAGGTACAAAAGTATCTATATCCACAGTAAAACGAGTCCTATATGGACATAACCTGAAAGGCCGCTCAGCAAGGAAGAAGCCACTGCTCCAAAACCACCATAAAAAAGCCAGACTACGGTTTGCAATTGCACATGGGGACAAAGATCCTACTTTTTGGAGAAATGTTCTCTGGTCTGATGGAAGAAAAATAGAACTGTTTGGCCATAATGACCATTGTTATGTTTGGAGGAAAAAGGGGGAGGCTTGCAAGCCGAAGAACACCATCCCAACTGTGAAGCACTGGGGTGGCAGCATCATGTTGTAGGGGTGCTTTGCTGCAGGAGGGACTGGTGCACTTCACAAAATAGATGGCATCATGAGGAAAATTATGTGGATATATTGAAGCAACAGCTCAAGACATCAGTCAGGAAGTTAAAGCTTGGTTGCAAATGTGTCTTCGAAATGGACAATGACCCCAAGCATACTTCCAAAGTTGTGGCAAAATGGCTTAAGGACAACAAAGTCAAGGTATTGGAGTGGCCATCACAAAGCCCTGACCTCAATCTTATAGAATATTTGTGGGCAGAACTGAAAAAGCGTGTGTGAGCAAGGAGGCCTACAAACGTGATTCAGTTACACCAGCTTTGTCAGGAGGAATGGACCAAAATTCACCCAACTTTTGTGCGCAGCTTGTGGAAGGCTACCCGAAACATTTGACCCAAGTTAAACAATTTAAAGGCAATGCTACCAAATACCAATTGAGTGTACGTAAACCTCTAACCCACTGGGAATGTGATGAAAGAAATAAAAGCTGAAATAAATAATTCTCTCCACTATTATTCTGACATTTCACATTCCTAAAATAAAGTGGTGATCCTAACTGACCTAAGACAGGGAATTTTTACTAGGATTAAATGTCAGGAATTGTGAAAAACTGAGTTTAAATGTATTTGGCTAAGGTGTATGTAAACTTCTGACTTCAACTGTACGTTTAAACTCAGTTTTTCACAATTCCAAGCACATCAAGACAGTCGTGAAGAGGGCACAACAAAACCTATTCCCCCTCAGGAGACTGAAAATATTTGGCAATGGTCCTCAGATCCTCAAAAGGTTTTGCAGTTGCACCATCGAGTGCATCCTGACGGGTTGCATCACTGCCTGGTATGGCCATTGCTCGGCCTCCGATCGCAAGACACTACAGAAGGTAGTGCGTACGACCCAGTACATCACCAGGGCCAAGCTTCCTGCCATCCAGGACCTCTATACCAGGCAGTGTCAGAGGAAGACCCTAAAAATGGTCAAAGACTCCAGCCAACCTAGTCATAGACTGTTCTCTCTGCTACCGCACGGCAAGCGGTACCGGTGCGCCAAGTCTAGGTCCAAAAGGCTTCTAAACAGCTTCTACCCCCAAGCAATAAGACTCTTGAACAGCTAATCAAATGGCTACCCAGACTATTTGCACCCCCCCTCCCCACGCTGCTGCTACTCTCTTTTATTATCTATGCATCTCAGGGAGATGACCAAGAACACAATGACCGCTGACAGAACTACAGAGTTCCTTGGGTTAAATAGGAAAACCTGCCAGAAGGACAATAGTCTCTATAGCACTTCCCCAATCTGGGTATTATGGGAGCGTGGCAAGACGGAAGCCACTCCTGAGAAAAAGGCACATGACAGCACACCTGGAGCTTGCAAAAAGGCACGTGAAAGACTGATAGAGCATAAGACAAAAGATGCTGTGGTCTGATGAGTCAAAAATGGAATGGCTTCTGAATAAAGCCCAGACTTGAATTCCATTGAAAATCTGTGGAAAAACTTGAAGATTGCTGTTCACTGTTGCTCCCCATCTAGCTTAACTGAGCTTGAGAAAATCTGCAAGGAAGAATGGGAGAAAATTCCCAACAAAGCTGATACAGACATACCCAAGATGACTCAAAGCTGTAATCGCCACCAAAGATGCTTCTACAAAATATTGACTCGGGGGTGTGTAATAATATATTAGATATTTCTGTATTTCATTTTCAATACATTTGCTAACATTTCTAAACATGTTTTCACGTTGTCATGATGGGATATTGTATGTAGATTGGTCAGAAAATATATATTTAATCCATTTTGAATTTAGGCTGTAAAACAACAAAATGTGGAATAAGTCAAGGGGAATGAATACTTTCTGAAGGCCCTGTACATCAGGTTTTATTTGTTGAGGGGCTGCATGTCAGTAGTACAATACTATCCAAAGTCTATATTCACATGGGTCTGACACTGAAAGAAGCAGAAAAGCCACTGAACCTGAACTTCAAATATGGATTTGCATGTTTTCTTTTATTGGATATGTAATTTCTTGACTATGACTCCCTTAGGTTCCTGTTAAATATCACTACCATCTGCTTTTGGTGCCCCTCCCTGGCTCCCTCCCTCTCTAGCAATCTGCTACCCATAACTTCCAAATTATGTTCATCATATTTGTCCCCCTTTAAACTGTTAAATCTTCCTTTGACTTGTGAAGTTGAAGAAGTCAATGCAAACGTGTGTCTTCAGAATGTTTGGCAGTGCCAGCGTACAGCCACAATGCCTCCAGAGTCATCTGTCATGTCATCATGTGTGATAGGGAATACAGAGCTTAAGCAAAGCTCTTCCTGTCATCACTGTTGCCACTGTGAGATAACTGCCGCGTGGCCAGCTGTTGCCAGCACTCAGGGTCAGTACAATGGAGTCCTGTGTTGGTTGGAGTCAAGACTATCTGCCTGGCTGTCACTCACACACACTCACATACACACACACAGCTGTGCTGTGCTGCCCATTCCTACTGCAGAGCTAACACCGTTTCATAACCGAAGGGTGAAGGTTCTGGGGGGGGGGGGGGGGGGGGGGGGGGGTGCAGTCAGGGGTGTTTTTATTAGCTAGTAAGAGAGATATAAAACGCTAAATTAACTCATTTCTCAATCGCTATGGCCCAAGCAAAGAGAAGGTTTCTAGCTCATGCCAAGATAACTTTGCACGCTTATTTTCCACTCATAACCTAATGGCAATAACAGGAGTGTTTTAGACCACAGAATTAAGATCATAGTGTCAGATAGTTATGAATGGATGTCAAACCGCTGACAATTATGATCAGACCTAGCAGGACATAAAAAGCGCAAACCATGACATTTGAATGAATGGTTAATTAGCTTTTAAAAGCACCACTTAAACACATTTGTTTCTGTTAGAGTAACGGTCATCAAGTTCATATCCACCCATTTTAAAGGTTTATTGGAGGCCGTAGGAGCCACTCTAAATGTAAATAAGTGGTGCTTTAAATGGCCATGTTGGAAGAGAATGAGAGAATCCCTGTTGGTAACGGGGTCAAGTCCTTAATTTACGCAACTGCTATAGTGGTGACTGCGTGTAACAAGGCAGGCTGTCGCCTTGTGCACTTAAAGGCTTAAAAAGGACACTGAGAATCAAACTATATAAAAAAAACTTAATTTATTGTGAAATAAAGCACAACATAAACCAATAAACCAGCTTGCCATTCAACGGTTCTAAACTCAACCTCTCAGACATGACACACTCTAGAACATCCTAGAACACCGCTGTTTTATAATTTAAATAATTAGGTACACCTGGAGAGTGACCTGCCAGGCAAAACAGATCAAATACCAATTAACATACGATTGAAACACCAATAAGAAAGAGAGTTCCAAACATCTTTGCCAATAACAGCCCATTTTCAGTTTCCCCCTCTCCACTCAGACCACTCCCAAACAGTCCTAGCAAAATTCTTGCTTGAAAAATTGCTCTTTGCTAAGAAGCTATTTTTGTTTCTTTTGACAATTGTAATTTAAAACAATCACAGTAAGGTACTTAATTGTTATCCAGAAACTCTTTTATAATGAGAGAAAAATGGATGCATTGGGCCTCTAACAAAACATTTAACTGCAGGAGGTGATACTGATTGAAAGCGCTTGAATATATAAAGATTTGAATGGTGAATGAATGAAACACAACAAACACATCTTGCTCTTGAATAAATACTTGCATAAATATATTTTTCTCTAGTGAAAGAGCCTCTCCTTCGCACTGTGTCTGCGACCCAAATGGCACCCTATTCTCTATAGTGTACTACTTTTGACCAGGACCCATAGAGCTCTGGTCAAAAGTAATGCACTTTATAGGGTATAGGGTGTCATTTGGAGTGAAGCCAGGACGTCTTAAAAGGTCAGGGAAAAACCAATAACATCTCCAGCCACCAGGCAAACTCTCAGACTGAGGCAGGCTCCCACCGTGATGTCACTGACCCTGAACAGCAGCACAAAGCAGAGGCACAGCCTCTCAGGGGGAGGAGAGAGGATGATGAGGGTAGGAGAAGGAAGGGTAGGGGGAGGGGTGAAGACAGGGAGGCGGGAGAGAGGGGGGTAGGGGAGTAGGAAGAAAGAGGGACAAAGGAAGGAGAGGGAGAAATTGGGATGTAGGAGGTAGGCAGTGGAGGGAAGGAGAGGGAGAGATTGGGATGTAGGAGGTAGGGAGTGGAGGCAGGGAGGGAGAGATTGGGATGTAGGAGGTAGGGAGTGGAGGGAAGGAGAGGGAGAGATTGGGATGTAGGAGGTAGGGAGTGGAGGCAGGGAGGGAGAGATTGGGATGTAGGAGGTAGGGAGTGGAGGGAGAGATTGGGATGTAGGAGGTAGGGAGTGGAGGGAAGGAGAGGGAGAGATTGGGATGTAGGAGGTAGGGAGTGGAGGGAGAGATTGGGATAAAGGAGGTAGGGAGTGGAGGGAAGGAGAGGGAGAGATTGGGATGTAGGAGGTAGGGAGTGGAGGGAAGGAGAGGGAGAGATTGGGTTGTAGGAGGTAAGGAGTGGAGGAAAGGAGAGGGAGAGATTGGGATGTAGGAGGGAGTGGGGAGAGAAATGGGTGGGAAGGAAATTATGAGGGAAGAAGACAGAGGGGAAGAGGCAGCAAGAGGAGAAAGGGAGAGAAAAGAGAGAGATAATCCCCCAACCCTCCAAACTGAGATAATAATTAAATAACCCATCCCCATCTGTACAAACCACCAGAGCAGGTCCAGCAGCAAGCCTTCTTTCCTACCTGTGTGAAGTTCCTCAGTACCTCAGTGTTCAGGGACAGACAGACAATGGGGATGGTCAAAAGTAGTGCACTACAAAGGGAATAGGGTGCCATTTGGGACACAGAAGACATACCTCTGAGGGATTTATTCTTCATGAACCACTGTTGGTTCTGCCCAGCATGCACGTCCCATGGTGCATTTCCTTTGGCTAAAGGTGCAGAGGCTGCAAAACAACTCTCTACTGTACAAAACATTGGCAAAATATACATTATTAGCTCATCTCACTCTTGATTTGTTTCTTTTGTGTGTGATTTAACCTTGTATTTAGGGTCTTTGAAGTTATGGCCAGAAAATTGAATGAGATTTTATTCTCAAGGCCATAACTGTGTTGGTTTAGTGTACAGTGCCTTCAAAGGGAAAGTGTAGTTTAAATGTCTTCATTTTCTGAAGAATTCCGTTGCTGCCAAACAAATGGGTGTTTCAGAGAAAATTTGTAGACTATAGTGTTTCCTCAAGTCTGTTGTTCAGATGTTTTAGTGAAAAGCATTCGTTTTGATTAAATTGATGGCTACTCATAAGTTTTATACAACATGTCACAACGGTGTTCTTGCATGATGATCCACAGGTTTACATCTGCATGCCCTAGTTTTCCCATTAGCAAAATACAGATAATACAGCCTATTTCCCCCCCTAAAATAGGTCTGATGTAACCAAATCAATTATGTGGCAACGTGGTGGGTTGTGTGTGTGTCAGTGGAGGCTGCTGAGGGGCTCATAATATAAAAAAAGAACACCTACATGAGAATGCTGTTCATTGACTACAGCTTAGCGTTCAACACCATAGTGCCCTGAAAGCTCATCACTAAGCTAAGGACCCTGGGACTAAACACCTCCCTCTGCTTCTGGATCCTGGACTTCCTGACGGGCCGCCCCCAGGTGGTAAGGGAAGGTAACAACACATCCGCCACGCTGATCTTCAACACAGGGGCCCCTCAGGGGTGAGTGCTCAGTCCCCTCCTGTACTCCCTGTTCACTCATGACTGCATGGCCAGGCACGACACCAACACCATCATTAAGTTTGCCGATGACACAACAGTGGCAGGCCTGGCCACCAAGGACAATGAGACAGCCTATAGTGAGGAGGTCAGAGACCTGACCGTGTGGTGACAGGACAACAACCTCTCCCTCAATGTGATCAAGACAAAGTAGATGATCGTGGACTGCAGGATAAGGAGGGCCGAGCACGCCCCCATTCTCATCGACGGGGCTGTAGCGGAGCAGGTTGAGAGCTTCAAGTTCCTTGGTGTCCACATCACCAACAAAATAACATGGTCCAAGCACATCAAGACAGTCATGAAAAAAGATTTGTCATGGGTCCTCAGATCCTCAACATTTCTACAGCTGCACCATCGAGCGCATCCTGACTAGTTGCATCACCACCTGTTATGGCAACTGCTCAGCCTCCAAGGCACTAC
Organism: Salvelinus namaycush; assembly: GCF_016432855.1. NCBI lineage: Eukaryota > Metazoa > Chordata > Actinopteri > Salmoniformes > Salmonidae > Salvelinus > Salvelinus namaycush. The sequence goes on along the minus strand of NC_052317.1, from coordinate 23,540,837 downwards.
AGAGGGTAATGCGTACGGCCCAGTACATCACTGGGGCCAAGCTTCCTGCCATCCAGGATCTCTATTCCAGGCGGTGTCAGAGGAACACCCTACAAATTGTCAAAGACTCCAGCCACCGTAGTCATAGACTGTTCTCTCTGCTACCACACGGCAAGTGGTACCGGAGCGTCAAGTCTAGGTCCAAGAGGCTCCTTAAAAGCTTCTTCCCTGAAGCCATAAGACTCCTGAACAGCTAATCAAATGGCTACCCAGACTATTTGCATTGCCCCCCCCCCCCCCCCCTCTTTTACACTGCTGCTACTATCTATCTATGCATCGTCACTTTAATAACTCTACCTACATATACATATTACCTCAATTATCTTGACTAACCGGTGCCCCCGCACATTGACTCTGTACCGGTACCACCTGTATATAGCCTCGCTACTGTTATTTTACTGCTGCTTTATAGTTATTTGTTATTTTAATTTACATTTTTTAGTTATCAATTTTTTTACTGAACACTTATTTTTCTTAAAACTGCATTGTTGGTTAAGGGCTTGTAAGAAAACATTTCGGCGCATGTGAGAAATTCAATTGGATTTGATTTGTGTTAATAATGGCTGGAACGGAGTGAATGGAATGGCACCAAACACATGAAAAACATGTTTGATGTATTTGATACCATTCCACCTATTCCGATCCAGCCATTACCACGAGTCCGTCCTCCCCAATTACGGTGCCACCAACCTCTAGTGGTGTGTGTGTGTTTTGCACCTTTGCAATAACTTAAAAGCAGCCTCACCTGAGTCTTCAAATCACATCTGTTTACGCACCATTTGCATTGAAAGGCCCTGTTGGCTCAGGGTGAAGCCTAATCCAGGGGGAGCAGCAGCAAATTGGGGATTAATTGTCCAATTGCTGATTAAGAAGGATGGAGGGCTGAGGTATATTTTCACGTTGTTTGTCAGACAGGGGAGATTACACATTGGGGCCAGACCCCCCCGGAGACAATCTGCATACATCACACTGCACTAATCCAGACCGTCTCAGTTTCCCAATCCCCTTTCCCCTCCGCTCCTCCGCTCTCTATTCTATGCAGATGAAGCCGACTTAAACAAGATATTGTGTAAAGGCAGATTGACAGACAGACAGTCAGCTGGTGGGGTGACAGATTGAGCTGCGAATTAGTAGTCTTCATTACAGTTATACGAATCAGACTTTAAGGGTACTGAAAGTGTAAAATAATGAAAGCAAGTGCTACACAGTTAATATATCCTGTAGGGCTACGTACTATAAGAAAAACAGGACGAGGGGATATAATTAAGACTGTTTAATGCAGATGATTTCGCTCTTTTCTCAAAATCAGTCTCTTGCGCCAATAGGAAATTACATGTTTCAGTCTGGTGAAAAACTGGCAAAAACATTGCTCTTCCATGGCTTGCATCTCCAGGTTCAAGTCCACCTAACCCATAGCAGGTCTGTGTGAACGCATCAAGTCAATGGTAATTGGCATTCCTCTCTGTGGCTTAACCTTCCACCCCAGTCCTAACCCGCCTTGGCACGCACATGCACACACAGGGGATGGGAGGAGGGTGTTTACTCAGTGTTTGCCTCACCCATCTTCTATGACCACAAGCCTGCATAGGCCCCTCACTAAGGCCCCTCATCAACCAAGGTGGATGGCTGAAACTGGAAGCCCCCCACCCCGCCCACCCTGCCCTGGGACTCCACATCCCTTTGGCCCCTCATCACTCTGTCTGAGTCTCTAATAACACCCTATTCCCTCTGTAGTGCATTACTTTTGTCAAAATTACTACACAATATAGGGAATAGGGTGCCATTTGGGATGCAACCCACTAGCACATCAGCTGTGTGTTTTCTTAAAGGGCCCTCCTTCTCAGAGGAAGCCCCCCAAGGATCCTCAGGGATTTACCAGCTAATGAGGCGGTGGCCGGGCTGGATCAGGGCTGTTTAAAGGGAGAAATTACCTTTGTTCTGCATTGGGAACTAGGGCTTTCTAAAAAGTAGCTACAACATCTTTAAAAGGGTTTAGTTTAGCCAAGCATGAAATCCCCATTCTCTTACCCCGGTTTTCGTCCCAAATGGTACCCTATTCCCTACATAGTGCACTACTTTTGATCAGAGCCCTATGGTAGTGCACAATATAGGGAACATGCTGTAATTTGGGATGCAGATGTTGAATATCCTTATTTAAATACGTACCCAGGAAATACATTTAAAAAAACATTCCTCCATCTCTCCTGTCCCAGGGCATGACATGTGTTAGCTGGTGATGAGTGGGTTTAGTTTCATGTGTCTGGAAATGTGCTCCCATCATCAGGACTATGGAAAACCTACACCATTTCCTTAATTATCACCCTCCATTTATATTTCTCTCTCCCATCCTCAACTCATCCTCTCTCTCTCTCTCTCTCATTTTCTTGTTTTCTCTCATTCTCTCTCTCTCCATCTCTCTGTCTAATTCTATTTATATTTCTCTCTAATCCTCACCCCCATCTCTCTCTCTCTCTCTCTCACTCTCTCTCAACCTCTCTCTCTCTCTTTCTCACTCCCTTTCTACCTTTCTCTCTGACTCTCTCTTGGCAGGACTCCATTAGACACAGTGATGGGCAGAAGGGGAGGAGGAGAGGGAGAGGGAGGAGAGGGAAGAGAGGGAGACGGCTTTGACACAGACATCAGCTTGTTCCTGTCAGGCTGCCGCTGCAGTGTGTTTGTGTGTGTGTGTGTGTGTGTGTGTGTGTACATGTGTGTGTGTCTGGTGTGCACATGCATACGCATATGTGTGTGTGTCAGCGCCAAGCTGTGCTGAGCCCTGCTGAGCAGTGGGTGAGCTGTCAGGAGCCGCGGGGTGCAGGGACCCCCCGATGAAAGGGTGGCCCACAGAACTTGTCATCGCACCAGGGTGCCGCTGTGCAACCGCAGCAGCTCATCTCTCCCCTGACTGCGCCTGCAGAATTAACACTACATAGGGAACTGAGGAGAGGAACAGAGAGGAGCAGTAAGGCAGCATAGCACAGCAGCCCATCTTCTCTCGTCTTTGCCATTTCTCGTCCCCTCTGATTTTGTCAAGTTCTCTCGTAGGCTACATTATCAATTTTTATTTTATTTTACTGTACTTTTACTGAGAGGAAAACAAGTGTAGTAGTCACTCACAAAAATCAAGAAGTCATTCAGAATTAGAACTGCTCATCTGTTTCTATATAATGGAATGAAAAGATAAGGCGGGCTGTGTCCCAAATGGCACCCTATTTCCTACATAGTGCACTCCATTTGACCAGGTCCCATAGTGCTCTGGTCAAACGTAGTGCACTATGTAGGGAATAGGATGCCATTTGGGACAGATACATCCTCTCAGCAACTCGGCCTTGGCTAAGTAAAACCCTGAAAAGACTCTTCTCTCAGCATCTCCTCACACACTGTAATTGCATTGAGACTATAACGAGAGTCCTTAACCTCGCATCTTATTAATTAATGCTGTTAAAAAAACGATGCGGTTAGGTCTACTATATGACTGGCTGACTGGCTGCTGTTATGGCTGTCTAGCAACTGGGCTAGCTAACCAAATATCCAACAACAGTGGGTGGCCAGCGCTCGGTTTTGATACGGACTGAAGCAAGTTGCATTAGCCAGTAGGAATTATTTGAGCAATGTACAGACTTTGTGGCTTATGCTCTCACATAAAGTATTTCCCATTGATGAATGTGACCAAAGACTATTCAGGTTAGTTGTATTTCTGTAGCCTACTCGTCCCAGGCTGGGCTAGGCGCTGAGCTGGAGAGAGAGCCTGTGGGTGGGTATTAGCAGTTAGCTACTGAAACCACTAATCTCCTGTCTGCTGTTAGCAGCTCTGCTCTGCGGTGCAGACCTGAGTTCAAATACTATTTGAAATCATTTAAAATACTTTAGCTGGGCTTTATTGCGCTTGCCTGGAGCGCTGAACCAATAGAAGAGTCACAAACTGCAAACCATCCAACCCGCCCATCTGGCTCTCCAGGCAGGCTAAAGCAGATGCTAAAAGCATTTGAAAGATGTCAAATAGTATTTGAACCCAGGGCTGCTGCAGTGATGATGTTGCACACACACAAACACTATGGATGGAAACCATGTTGGATCCTGCCTCAGGTGCTTCAACAGACCCAATGACCCTGGTCACATGACCCCGCCCGTCCACGGAGCAGAGGACCACACAGTGTGCTCCCTCTCTCTCAGGCAGCTGAACTAGAAAACGGAAAGTTCTGGCAGCGATGCTCTTTTCTCTAAACACGAGGAACATATCCTCCGGTCCAAAGAAAACTGCCTCTGAGTAACTTACATAGAAATTCCCCCACCGTATGCATTACTACTGCATGCAGCAGAGCATTTGGGTTTCAGAAAAGTGCTATAGAACATCTATGTGTTATTATTATTAACAAAAAGTTGCGTCGTTTCAGTTTCATTCAGCTGTCTTCTAGACAATGTACACTACATGTAATCCATGTTGACAAATTTAGTAGGAGCACATAGACATCTCAACAGCAGCTGGTTGTTAACATATTAGGAAAGCTATGCTTTCACTTAACACTGTTTGTTTTGGTGGTCTGTGGTGCAGACACTGCCTTGACCACATGATAATTCCAACAGAAAAGTAGATAGCCGCCCAATGTAACATAAATTCTACTCATAACCATTAGTGCAAAGTGGATGAGATAGGAATTCATCGGGAAAGCTTTGAACTACTGTAACTGTACAGACAGTCAACCTCAACATTAAGCCTACTGTTGAAGTTATAATGCATATTTTCAGTTAAAGAGGCAATCTGGGATTCAAACAACAACAAAGGGTACACCCCTCCACTTTTTTGGGTAAACAGCTGAGTGATAGGGCTGCATAAATGTAACCACTCAAATTTACTGTTGAAGCTATTATACGGAATATTTTCCTCTTAAAAACACAAGTAAAATATTATGGTGAAGATGGAAAGCGGTGCTAAGGTTCCACAGGTCTCCAGGTAATACTGCTATGACAGATTTATATTCCACAGATATCAGGCCAGGGAAAGGAACGGTGCACACCATGTGCTCTCTAGCTAGCCCAGGACATCAAGAGGTTTGGGAGGAACATCCCCCATAACATTAATATCTTTCTGTTTTCAAAGAACATAAAAGGACAGTCTTAAAGTTACAATGGAAGATTTTTCCTGAACATTCAAATTGAACTGCTCTTTGTTGGGGAATATTGTGCATTTGGACTGGTAAACTACCAAGAGATAAAACCAGAAATTAGTGCGCTCTCTTTATGACCACAACCTTAAACACTAACATGACGTTTATTACTGGAATACTAAAAACAACTAAACTACACATAGAGTACTACAGTGTGTGCGTGTGCGTGCGTGTGCGCATGCGTGTGTGTGTGTGTGTGTGTGTAACTTCCCGCACGCATACAGTAGCGAAATTCCCCAAAACTAACCCAGACCCCAGACAAACTTACTAATTTTCTCTCACATATCTAGTGCCAACCTAACTAGTCTCTAACAGCAAGGATAATCAGAGGGACTTGTCATCATAAGAAGATTCTCGTCTGGAGCCTAGTAAAAACGTGTTATTAAAAACCATTCTGTCTTCATTTGCACCATTTCATTTCACCTCCCAAACTGACACTTATAAAGCTGAATAACAGTTATTCAGTGATTAATATAGTATTTTGACAAACACCATCGTGCGTCCAAAACGGAACCCTATTCCATATTTAGTGCAATACTTTTGACCAGGGCCCATAGTGCCCATAGTGCAAAATGTAGGGCATAGGTTGCCATTTGAGACACAACCACTTTGCTTTGGAGGAATTTAAAACGGTAAAATACACAGCCAGCTCACCTGTGTTTAGTCAGGAATTCATCCTCTGCTTTGTTTTCCCTCATGCTGGCATCTTGGCAGCAGTACCACAACAGACAGCCAGACAGACAGACAAACTGCTGCCTGGCTACAGTATAGCAGAATGTCCACTAGGACGGACTGGGATCTGCCCAGACATCTATCTAGACTATGTACCCAACTGGCACCCTATTCCATATATAGTGCACTGCTTTTGACCAGGGCCCATAGGCCTCTGGTCAAAAGAAATGCAATATATAGGGGAAAGGGGAAAGTAGTGCACTATTTAGGAACTAGGGGACCATCAGATTTATACAATAGATGGTATAAAATACAGTATATACATATGAGATGAGTGATGCAAGATATGTAAACATTATTAAAGTGGCATTATTAAAGTGAATAGTGATCCATTTATTAAAATGGCCAATGATTTCAAGTCTGTATGTGGCTGATTTCTGCATCTAACACTTTCCAACAGCTCAGGAAAGTTAAGTATATGTTGTTTTTCCTGGGACTAGTATCCAGCCTGGGCAAATGTACTATGGCTGGGATTAAAAAAAAAAATGTTTTTATTATTATTATTATTTTTTACCTTTATTTAACTAGGCAAGTCAGTTAAGAACAAATTCTTATTTACAATGACGGCCTACCCCGGCCAAACCCTAACCCGGACGACGCTGGGCCAACTGTGGGATCAGTAGCAGGGCAAGCCGAGCCTCAGCCCTGAGGGACCACATTACATGGTGTTCTGGCTAGCATATAAGAAGCTAAGCATTAAATTGAAGCAATTTCCCTTTTAGAGTTAACTACCCCTGCTTGAACCAAATAATCCATGTTGATCTATGGGCCTGTGCCGATGCTGGTGGCCATGCAGCCAGCAGGTTTATCTAAATATATCTCCTGCACAAGGCATTGAATGCACCCCAAATGGCACCCTATTCCCTACACAGTGAACAAAAGCAGCGCACTATAATAAGGAATAGGGTGCCATTTGGGATGCAGTCATTTATTTGTGTGGAGTGGAGCCCACTGTTTACAGACTGGATACAGATGGTGGCATCATGCCCTGAGGTGAGCTGGTTACACACACTTCACTCTCCACTGACAACAACTAAGACCATGTGGCTGCTGTCGGTAGATACCAGATGAATGGTTGTACTAGTCATGGCACGCTCCTGACAACTCTGAGGGAGGTGTATCTGTTCACTGTGTGAGTGTCTGCTTGTGTCTGCTTATGTCTGCATCCAAAGAGAATGTGTGTTTTTGTTTCTATGTTTGTCTCAAGACATAGCCTACTGTAGATGTGTTGTGGAACCATTGGCAAGGACAAGGGAAAGGAAACTTGAAACTGAAGTACTGTTAAAGCACATATGGTAAGTCTGTATCGAATGCCTCTTTCTCTAAACAGCAGAGTGAGTCAGCCAGCATGTCAACGTAGGTCACACTAAAAAATAATATACTTCCAGGGACTGACCAGTCCAGGACTGCATGGGTTATTGGGTTACTCCTCGGCAGACTAACGTGCAATATCCTCTGTGTCTGTGTCCATAATTACATCCTATTCACTACATAGTGCTTTATCCTTTGACCAGCGCCGGTGCACTATATAGGGAATAGGTTGCCATTTGGGACACAAACCTGTCTATTTCATTTTCATTTCCCTGTTCACCAGCAGTGTGGTTGTGTGATTAGGGAGAGGAGGTAGGCATGTAGCCAAGGGTTACCAGTTCACAGCAGACAGACAGACAGACAGACAGACACAGACAGACAGACAGACAGACAGACAGACAGACAGACAGACAGACAGACAGACAGACAGACAGACAGACAGACAGACAGACAGACAGACAGACAGACAGACAGACAGACAGACAGACAGACAGACAGACAGACAGACAGACAGACAGACAGACAGACAGACAGACAGACAGACAGACAGACAGACAGACAGAGGCTTGAATACAGCTGCTGTGCAAAAAGGTAGGTAAGTAAAGTGCCAAAGTAGCTTCACTGAGGATGTGACTCAAATGGCACACTATTCCCTATATGGCTCTGGTCAAAGGTAGTGCACTATAGGGAATAGGGTGCCATTTGAGACATAGCACAAGTATTTATCCTGGGATTATTGGAGGCTGTTGAATTCAATGAAACATTGCTTAGGCAGTAAATTTATTTTACATGCATGCAGGTGCTGCATGCACCTGGCTTTTCCTAATGGCAGTGTGTTAGTAGTGTGACTCTGTTTGGGTTTTAAGAAATCCACATAAAATGATTTGAAGATTACCTGGTTAGCTTTCATTTTTGGTGTTTTGGTTTTTACCTTGGATACTCTGTCAACGTGATTAGGCCAGCGATGGATGGAGAGCCGCATGTGGCCAAGGAAAACAGTGTGGACTTCAGCAACACTGGGACAGCTTGGAATGTGATCAGGGCCTACAAACTAAGCACCAGACCAACAGTTTTATATGTAGCTTTCTTATGGACTAGAGTTGTACAATTCCGGTAACATTCCCCAAATTCCCAGGTTTTCCAGAAATCTTAGTTGGAAGATTCCTGGAATCAGGAGGGAATAAGCAGAAAAGATGGGAATCCTGTAAGCGGGATTTCTGAAATACCTGAGAATTTGGGGGAAATAACCAGAAAGTTGCAATCCTATTATGGACTGATACCCTGACAAATGCCTTCACACTACACTACATTCATTATCAATTGAGAGGGTGACTGAAGAAAATAACTGTGACATAGATTAGAATACTATACATGACTAACCTCATCCATTCAAATGAAACTCTTTTTGTGATTCACTCAACTTGGTAGCATGGCAACTGAAAAAAGAAAAGATTGAGGGGGAGATGGACTTGAGGAACAGAGCCGAGATCATAGAAGACTTCACCTGAACCTTTTCTCCAGCAGTTCTCAGTTAACTCTCATCCTTTCTCTCTATTCAGATGCTTTTACAGTGACGCTCTGTGAAAGCAGTCTTTGAAGCCCCGGTCTGCAGCATCTGAATGGAGCAAAACAAAACCCCAAGTGTACTGAGCCCCCAAAGACCAACTTGAATGGAATTCTTCCCCTGACTTCTCTGCCCAGCCACACAGTGAGAAATTTCAAATTTTCTGTCAGTTTGCACTAATGGATAAGACAATATTTGCCAGAGGGATGGGGTGGTGTGGTGAACTGAGGCATGGACAGGGAGTTTAGAATCAATTTGCATTAAGGCAGTGTGAATCTCTTTTTACCAAATACATGGTTTATATTCCATTCATCAGATTGGCAGGCTAGATGGGAAGACTTTCTGTTTTGACATTTACATTTTAGTAATTTAGCAGAGGCTCTTACTCAGAGTCTTTATGATTAATTTCCTTTCTTAAATCACTGTAAAATAAGTATATTTTCTATTCAGTCACTTAAGCTCTAGTTTTCTCTGTCTGATTGAGCTATCTGAAGAAACTATCAGTGCCAAGCAGATGCACTCTTCAGATGGAAGCCAAATGGTGTTTTATACAAGTGCACCAGGTGTTGTTTACCTTTGGAATTGTGTATATCTTCCGGCTACTGATAGTATACCGCATGGCGTACTGCGTGGCCTTCCTCCATAATAAAAAAGGAACGGTCTTTCAAACTAGGACCCTTCACATCTGCCATGTCAAGTCCTATTTTTGTAACTTACCAAAATATTTAAACATTTTCCTACTTTCTCGAAAAGCCTCTGGCTAAAATTCCTCTTGCTCATAATTAGATGTAGCTACAGTACTGTATAAATAGTGTGACCTGTGTGAGTGAGAGCAATGCTCAGCTGCTTTCATACAAAGAGCTTTGAGTGAAAAGTGATCACATCATGTTTGTGGAAGCCATCCTAATACAGAGTGACAGGTGAGTAGTAAACATAAAATCTAATACAGACCCGACTTTTTTTACACAATATAATTTTCTTAAGTTACGTTTAACAGATTCATAATAACACAGCTAATTATCAATGCAAATTCATCTTGGTGAATTATAATATAGGCATGTGGATGGATTGTTGCCATAGAAATCACTTAAAATGCAAACTGTATCTGTCATGGCTGAATTATTGACTTTTGTTTGCCTAGTCAATGCCTCACATTAATTAAGCATGAAAGCTGCAGATTACGTTATTAAAATGAATAGAAGCTGTTGCTAGCTGAGAACGTGTTCATGTTCACTTTGTTCACTTCATCCCTACCTACTGTATATGTACAGTGCATTCGGAGAGTATTCAGACCGGAGAGTATTCAGACCCCTTGACTTTTTCCACATTTTATTACGTTACAGCCTTATTCTAAAAAAAAACATCTCATCAATCTGCACACAATACTCCATAATGACAAAGGAAAAACATTTTTATTTTTTTATTTTTGCAAATGTATTACAAATAAAAAATTGAAATATCACATTTACATAAGTATTCAGACTATTTACTCAGTACTTTGTTGACGCACCTTTGGCAGTGATTACAGCCTCGAGTCTTCTTGGGTATGACGCTACAAGCTTGGCACACCTGTATTTGGGGAGTTTCTCCCATTCTTCTCTGCAGATCCTCTCAAGCTCTGTCAGGTTGGATGGGGAGCGTCGCTGCACAGCTATTTTCAGGTCTCTCCACAGATTGGGTTCAAGTCCGGGCTCTGGCTGGGCCACTCAAGGACATTCAGAGACTTATCCCGAAGCCATTCCTGCATTGTCTTGGCTGTGTGCTTATGGTTGTTGTCTTGTTGGAAGGTGAACCTTTGCCCCAGTCTGAGGTCCTGAGGGCTCTGGAGCAGGTTTTCATCAAGGTTCTCTCTGTACTTTGCTCCGTTCATCTTTCCCTCGAACACATTTCTCAAGGCGTCAGCTGCTGTTTTTTTTTACATTGATAAAAAATGAGTCATACTCAGTATGTACCTGCTTTTAATGGAATACAGGAAGCATGTTTCTTCATGTGTGGATATGTATGCTATGGGCATTCTTCAAGAATCTGTGTGGTTGTGTGTGTGTGTGTGTGTGTGTGTGTGTGTGTGTGTGTGTGTGTGTGTGTGTGTGTGTGTGTGTGTGTGTGTGTGTGTGTGTGTGTGTGTGTGTGTGTGTGTGTGTGTGTGTGTGTGTGTGTGTGTTAGTTGTCCATTACAGTACCTACATCTATCCCATCTGTTTTACAACTGTATTCTACATCCAGTCAGTAGCTCAACTCAACTCCTCACGTAATAGTTTATCACCGGAAAATTCATAAATAAATAATTTTGCAGCTGAGCTCAAGTTCCCATTTGAAAAGAGCAACCAGCCAGCCATATATTCAAAGAGCTGAGACGAGAACATTTCTGGAAAAATGTGTCAAACCTGAGCCTTGCAACGATGGAAAACACATTCACTCACAGGGGGAAAAAACACTTTAAAAAAAAATCTAAGTAGCTACGTCCCTGCTGCGTATCCACTCTCTTCAGTGGGAGCCTGATATAATTTCACTGTAATTGTGTTACGTTCCAGAATCTTCCAGAATATAAACTTGACTGAATGGAATGTTCTCTCTGTTTCTCTATGTTCCGAGGCCACCCAGGGGTGTCTATATGTTTCAATGCTCTGTATGTTTTTGTGTTGCCCTGTATATTTTTCCTATAGATACTGGACCGTGAGAAGTGAAACATCATACACTTCTGCCATTTTCACAGAACAGTAACTGTCCAGTATCTCATGGGCTGAAGACCCAGATGCTATGGTTTTACTATATGTTTTAAGAGATTATACCTACTGTGTTGGCTTTTCGTTGTCTCTCACTGTATACCATGATAACTATCAATGTATAAAATGGAGAGATACATTCTAGTCACTCTGGCTGTCAACTCAAGGGAAGATGATGCCTTTAAATTAATGGGACATGTAACAAAAGACACAGACCACGTGGCATTCAATGCACCAGTCACAGAGACAGAGAACGACAGAAGCCTAGTATGTATTTAATCCATATTTGCATTTCGTTGGACGGTGTATACCGTGTGTACATTTGGGATCAAATAAAACATTTGGGATAAAACTTGAAATTTGAAACACACTTCACATTTCACTCCTTTAATTCTGTAATGATTTGTTTGACTCTATAATTGAGGAGGTCTTTAGATGGTCTAGTCTGGGTGACTCCCTGCAGCATAATCATAGTGTGCGTCCCAAATTGCATCCTATTCCCTATATCGTGCACTAATTTTGACCCTGGGCCCTGGTCAAAAGTAGTGCACTATGTAAGGAATAGGGTGCCATTTGGCAGGCATACATAATCACCCAGAACAGAGACCTGGGATGTGAGTCACTCCAATTAACATTCCAACCTAAAGAGCAAGTATCTGTTCTCTGAAGAACAACCATGTAACCTGTAAAACCTCTCTCATTGTCATTGTAGTTATTTTCAAAAGGATGTCAGGTTTTTAGACAGAATCAAGTCTTTCATTTGGAATGTCTTTATATGTATAGTATATGATTGGAGCATCCTGGTCCATTTTAGTGAGGTTACACACGTTACAACGACTAGTGCTTGTGTTTATGCCACGGGAGAAAGAGCTAGTGAGAGGAGGACACAGGACTATGTGGACTAAATCCTGGAGGACTGATAAACATCATTACCTGCATGTTCCCCTGATACCAAACATTTATTCAAAGTGATATGACATGGTGTCAAAACTGATTTCACCCTGGTCTATCAGACAAGCCTGCCAAATAACCAACCAGCACCTTTTCCGCTGACTCCGGATATCAAGCCACTGTCAAACTGCCCATTCCATTCACCTCCCTTCTTGTGCGGGAGATTGAGCCAGAGAAGCCAGTCACAGAGTACTAAAGTGCATCCAAAATGGCACCCTATTCCATAGATTGTGCACTACTTTTGACCGGAGACCTATGGGCCCTGGACAAAAGTAGTGCACTATCAAAGGGAATAGGGTGCCATTTGGGATGCAAGCCTAGAGCCCTTTTCTGAGGGAAACAGGTCCACTCCTCTTCCCTCGCTCCCCTGGGGCTTTAGCCTGGGGCCATATTGACTCCTGCCTGGCTGCCTTGCTCTATCGCTGAAGGCGATATCCAGTCCGGCCTGTGTGGTGCCTCATGCCTGGGCCTGCCTGCACCGAGAAAGACAGACCGACAGATACACAGAGACACAGCCTGACATCTGATTGGACGTGCACACGCCAGATAGTCAGACTACATGCCCTGGAGGGAACTGGCAGGCCATACCACTCACCACACCTCACTAGCACTCTACTCCTGAACTGAATACTGATTCATGTATACTGTAATAGGGATGATATTAGAAAGTACACATGTTCTATTCATTTTGGTCACCAAAATATGTTTCAACCACTACTTGGTTGGTTGGTAGTAGTTGTTGTTTATGTTTGTTAGTTAGCAGGGGCTGCTATACACGTTTTAATTCAACAGTATATCAGGACATATTTTGAATACACATAAATGGAACATTTCTGCTATTCTTCCAGCTGTTGAAAGAAACGTCACATTTACCAGAGTTGTATTTATTAGGCACCAAACGGAAGAAGACAGACTGAAACAGGGCGGGTCTACCTGAATGTGTCCAAATAAGAAACACATGTTTTTGTATTCCATTGCAAAACATTTTGTCACGGTTTACAGTAATAAATAAGAGTATTACGTTCACTTCTGTGTTGTTTGGAGTTGCAGCTGCTTTAGAGTGTGTGGGTGGTGGGAGGGGGGGAACGGGAGATCTGGTCTGGCTACTGACAGAGACAATGTCTGCTAAACATGTTGCTCCATGCTAAGTCCTTTGTCTGACAGGGTGGGAAGCTCCAACAAATAGCTGTTGCCAGCATGATTCATCTCTTGATCATGATGTGGAATCCGTCCTCATTTGCATTATTATTGGATGCTGAAATGCAAACAGACAGCCCACAGCACGTTAGTCAAACAGAGGCGTCATCTTAACGTAACGTGACAGTGCTTCTGACTGCGATGTTAAGAGGAAAGGTGTGATCTGGAGATATTTCTTTGTCACGTAAAGTCACAGATGAGGTGAAGAAATGTAAAGACAGATTGAAACTAAGTTGATATGTGGTGATCTATGGTGGCCCTAAGGGGAAAAAATTACCAAAATTACCAAAATTAAGTGACACACACACAAAGCAAGTGTCTGATCAAATACAGTGTGACGTCAATGTGACATTTACAGAGACTACAGTTAGTTAGTTATTTAGTTAGTTAGGTAGTTAGGCAATACGTAACACACATTTAAAGAAATATGTTTTGCTCTGTTCTGTCACTTACATACACATTTTCAATAATATCATGTTCTATAATGGCGCTAATAATCAAACATGTCAACAAGTGTTTGTCTTTTCTTTACAAGGCCTATAATGTACTTGAATACAGCTGTTAAGATTATTTTTTTGGACCTTCCTAAAGTGTGTCTGTTTGTTGAGGGTTTTGGAAGAACAGTATTCAGTGTGACTGAGAAGTTTGAGAGAGAAAATGTGTCTGAGTGTCTGATTACATTAGGGCCAATTAACAAGACAATGGAGAAGGATTGTAAGGAATTAAAATCAGGCTATTTGTCAACTCGCATCTGTTAATGATTTGTGCAAATTAGCTCCCAAACTATAATTATCACCTACAATTAGTGGGAGGAAATGTTATTAAGTGTGTTTAGAGTGCTGACATAAACAATTAGCTGCTGAATTCTTCTCCAATGCCACCCAAAGACTAACAGTTCTGTCTCCAGCAGCAAAGACCTGGCTTGTGTTCCAAATGGCACCCTATTCCCTAGGTAGTGCACTACTTTTGACTAGGGTCCTCTGGGCTCCGGTCAAAAGTAGTACACTGTATATGGAATAGGGTTCCGTTTTATTTTTTTCAGGGCTCTGGTCAAAAGTAGAGCACTACAGTTAACCACCTGTGGTTTGAATTGAAGAGGGCAGTCCATAAGTGCAGACGAAGGATATCAAGGATCTGTAAAGATTATGAACGGAGGAATGGTCAGGAACCCTCCCAATGTGTTCTCCAATCTCATAAAACATTTTTTAAAAAGGCTCAGTGCCGTTATCCTAATACTATGTTGTATTACTTGTTAAACAAAGATTCTTTCTCTGAGCAATTGTATTAGTATAAAATAATATCATTTCAATCATTTTAGGCCTGACTGTATGTAAAGAATAGGACGTCATTTAGGAGGCACCCCTGGAGCAGACTCATTACTAACCCTGCAATACACAGCCAACCTTTACGCCACAGTCAATGTAGCAATACAGATTCAACTAGTCTTCTTTTCAGTTGAATGACACAGGAGAAGTAAAGCAAGAGCTGTCATGTAATCTCTAATAGGCTACATCATGCAATTCTGTTCAAATCCATTCATGTTTAAGAGGCGAAACAACATATGGTAATGAGAGACACTTGCTGAAATCATCATCAGTATACAGTATCCATGCACATAACTCAATTCCAGGTTAGCCTAACCTCTCAACTTTATGTCTGCACTATGACAGTGGACCAAAGAAATAGTCAATGGCTCTCAGATAAGCAATCCCTTCACCAACGTCACAAGACTACCGTCAAGGCCTCTGCTTCATGGGAGGGTCTTGGCTCTGCTCTCAGTATAAACCACTGAGGAGAGCTGGGTAAAAACATATGTGACATGGAAATGAAAGGAGATGGATGTAAACAACCTTTCCCTGCTGATGACTGCAGATCAAAATCTTCTCCAAAATAGCAATGTGGGAAAACACACATGAAAGAGTTGGTTGGAGAGGGGGATAGAAAAACTGATCTCACTTCACTTATCTTCCCTTTAGTTCCTCTGGTGCATCATAGCAATATTTCTCCAATTCGCAAAATAAATTTAATAAAACCTCTAAATAGCAAATATCAACCCACACTGAATGTTGATGCTTCAACAATGGCAGAATAAACAACTAGCTCTTTAAATGAAATAGTGGAGGGTAAAAGCCTAACTAAAATGAGACTAGATGATTACCCTGTAGATAGACAGATATACATACTATATACAGTAACCTAGACAGATTTCTCAATACAGTCAATTCGATTTTATTTATTTACAAATGTGGTTAATCCATTGTATGGATTAACATGCTACTGTAAAACAAGCATATATTTTTCCCATAAAATGTTTATATATTCATCGTCATATTTGAGTATTCATAAATTCCGGCCACAGGCACTACACGAACTTAAACCTTTGTTACATGCATATATTTAAATGCATTTGCATAATCCACTTCATAATCCATAGCAACACTTTCCCCATACAAAGATAAGGACGGGTAGACACAGTTTCTCATGGGAATGCAATGGAGATAAAACTACACTTTCTGCTCATACTATGTGATTAAAGAGGATTTTTAAAGTTTCATGTTACAGGGTATTTCCCTTTCAGGTTTGATGTACGGAATATCCCTTTTTGTATTTCTGTTCATTATATACATGGGGTGTGAAGGTTATGTGAAGGCTACATCACTAGAAAGAGGGAAGGCATGTTGATCAGAACAGTAATTTAGTTGTTGAGATAAAATAGACATAGGATGTTACAATGAATGAATATGCTTCTACAACAACAAATATTGAACGAAGTCCCAAGAGTACGCCAAAGACAATCACCAAAAGAACGACAAATGAGTAGTAACTGACGGACTGAAAGAACCTACTGTGTAACGCATTGTATTAACCAGCTACTAATGAGGGGGTCTGTGGCTTTGTTAAAGCCACATTCAAGAGACATGGTGGTGGACGGAAATGGCAGGAAGTTTGACTAAGGCAGTGAAAAGCTCTTTAAGTACACATCTCTCCATCCAATGGCCCTTAAATGGAGGCACCCACCACCCACCACCCGCCCCAACCGTGTCTCTATACACATTCCTTGTGTTTTTGGACAATGGCAACACTTCCCTTTTGGCCTAATGGGCAGGAAGCCCCAGCCTCTGTGGCCTGATTAAGTTGGCCCATTCAGGGCTCAGCCTTTCTAATTGCTGTGGCCTTGTGTGGCTCTCCTTCCACTACTGTAAGAATGAATGAGACATAATTACGCACCCTACGAGTCCCGGGCCTTAGCCAATCCCTGACTACCTACCCCCCATGAATAGCAGAGAGTGGAGGGAGAGCGCGGAGGGGAGGGGGATAGGAGGGAAGAGAGGAGGGGAGAGGAGTGGACGTAGGAGGGAGGGGAGGGGGAGAGGAGGAGAGAGATGAGGAGAGAGAGGAGAGGATGGGATGGGATGGAGGAGGGGAGAGATGATGGGAGACGTTGAGTGATGTGTATTCTGAGAGGGAAAGAAAGGCTGAAGTATACAGCATGTTAAAGGGACCTTTGAGACCGGCCCGTAGTCTGACTCAAGAGGGAAACGTTCCTGTGTTCTCCAGGCATGAGCACAGTGTGGGAAGCAAGCTAGGTCGGTTCTGAGGAGGTGTTGGAGCTATGAGCAATAATGAAGGGAAAGTCTCTCAGAGTACATCCCAATGGCACCCCTATTCCCTAATTAGTGCACTACTTTTGACCAGGCCCATAGAGATATGATCAAAAGGTGGCCTAGGGAATATGATGCCATTTGGGACATGCTCTCACATCTTTACAGAGGAGCTCTGACTAGGACAACTCACAGAATTGTTCCCCTGGATGGAATAGTAATGTCATTATTCTCTTTCATTCAGGACTGGTGATTTTGAACAGTTCTCATGTGAAATATACATAGCTCTTCCTCTGTCTGGTGGCAGACAGACTTCTCCTGAGAATGACACCTGCCATTGTTAGACTTTCTGTCTATTAATTCATAGGCAAAATGTCTCTGCTTGCAAACCTATCCAGTCTCACATGCGTTCTTCATCTATGTGAACAGCAAACCAAAATAATATATAGTAGGCCTTAAGTTCTTTAGGGGTAATGATGACTAAATATTCTAGTCTATGATGGGTATCAATATCAAATCAATCCAGATTCTCTACTGTCCTTTACCTCATCATTAATTACCACCGGATATAGCTAGCTATTAGATTATCATTATTTTAGAATGACTAGAAACTTCTAATGATGAGGTAAAGCCTGAGGTGAAGAGCTGAATATTTTCAGCATTTTTTTTTATAGATTGGCGCTTGAGTAGAGTATAGTAATTTATTATTCTCCATGTCAATCCCAAGACATTCAGGAAAGTCATTGCAGTCTTCTGGCTGTTATTTTATCTCAAACCCTCTCAGTCACATCTCTTGCCTTTGGCAGATCGCAACAGTGAACGAGACAACGATCTCAGTGAAATTTCAGTCTGTCTGCAGCTCTCTCAAAAACACACTGCTCTCACACTCTCTCTCACACACACACACACACACACACACACACACACACACACACACACACACACACACACACACACACACACACACACACACACACACACACACACACACACACACACACACACACACACACACACACACACACACACACACACACTGCTGCATCCCAAATTGCACCCTATTCTTTATATAGGGAATAGGTTGCCATTTGAGATGTAGTGTCTGGCCCTATGTTCTTTTAGTGTGTGCTGCCTCTCAACTCCTGACTGAACCCCCTTTGTTTCCCCCGTGACCCTATTTAGCACAGGTTGCAGCATGCAGCCATTCCACTTTGGATTTGGACCCTATCGTGTATCATACTGCTAAGTAGACCAGGCCTCACTCCATTAAGCCAGCCAGGATGGCCAGTCAGTGCTGTTAGTTTGTCCAGTCCTCCACATACCTGTCCAACGGGAAGGGAACACTGCCTTGTACTACCTCTCTCTCCAACCAAGGTGCATGAATGGAGGAGCAAACTGAAGTGAAGAGGAAATTCAGCAACTCTTAGAGGGCAGCGGAAGTTAAATTTAACGGCTTCTTTATTGTTAAAAGACATGCCTTTCTGCCTGCCTGCCTGCTTGCATGCCTTTCTGCCTGCCTGCTTGCATGCCTTTCTGCCTGCCTGCCTGCTTGCATGCCTTTCTGCCTGCCTGCCTGCTTGCATGCCTTTCTGCCTGCCTGCCTGCTTGCATGCCTTTCTGCCTGTCTGCAGCACATGGCTCTCTGTGTCTCTCTTTCCTAGTGTAGGGCCGTCAACACAGCAATCTATTCACACCAGTTCCTCCTAGTTATGTTGTTTGAGTAATACTATTGCTTTACTATAGTTGTGTGTCTCGTTGCATTTACATGGAGAACAAAGTGTTATTCGTCACATGGTCTCCTGTGTTATTGGCAACTACAGTATTATACAACAGCAGTGCAGTAAATATGGCCATAGAACATCATGGCTTTTCTATGTGTGAAATGATTACCATTCCACGCTGCATGATGCTGTAATCATTAACTAACATAAAAACATAATCTGGCGTTCAAGTCTATATTGATAACGTCATCTGTCACTTTCCCTGGCTGACAATGATGTCCCATTTAAAAATGTGTAAACATTTACAGTTCTGTTGTTGCTTCCTGCAAATCAGGCCTACATCCCAAATGGCACCATATTCCCTACATACTGCAGTGCACTACTTCTGACCAGAGTCCTATAACTCCTGGTCAAAAGTAGTGCACTAAATAGGGAATAGAGTGCCAATTGGGATGCAACCCAGTAGTTCATGAGAAATTGGGGTGATTTATCATATGATGCACTCCTTTGGACAGATAAAGATTTATTGCAGTGTCTGGAATTTCTATTAAAGAATGTCTTCGTGGTTTTATTAGCATGTATTTTATATCTTTATATCCTTGATGCTCAACAGGTCAATCTCTATAACAAAGTGCATTGTACAAAACCTCCCTGAAAGACCATGTGTTTGCATGTGTTTGTACAGTATGCCAGCTAATATATTAGCACGTGTCGGACTGCAGGCGATGCATATGCTGTAAAAGATGGAGGGATGTATCACACTTTCCCAGCTGCACACGTATGACACTCAGGAGTGTGGCCACAGACAGTCATGTGCACAACTTTTATGGGTGTACCTTCCAGACACAGACCCAAAAGTATGGACATGGGTCAGCATGGGGGATACAACGAGTGCAAAGTTGAGTTCTTACTACTGCCTGGCTCAAAGGTCCTATCAATGTCATCAACAAATATTACGTCCACTTCAAGACAACATGGTGGTGTTAATAAGCCCTCCAATTAAAATGCACACAAGGACAAAGACATTTTGGGAATGGTTGAATATTTGGGTGTTACAAAAATGGGTGTCAGGCCAAAATCAGTGTGAGTGACACTAAAAATAACTAAGATGACATCTCATAAAATATCACATGTAGGTAGTAATTGTATAGTTACCATACTGTGCAGTAGGTTTCAACCACAGGCAGTCCAAGTCATTAGGTGTTTCTGTCAGAGGCCTGAAAAGGTATACCCTAAATACATATCTCTCTCTCTCATTCTCCTCTCTCTCGCTCTCTCTCTCTGCTGGAGCTAAATCGCTTGCGTGAGATAACATCACAGAAGGAAATTCCGTCTGTGTTGCCAAACTGCTCAGTTTTCTCCCTGGGGCTGACAACAATGTGTGTCGTTCATAAGCACCTCTACTTCGGCAGCGCTTCTGCTCTCCACTCCCTGTGGGCATCGCAAATGGCACCCTACATCCAGGGGAGGCTGCTGAGGGGAGGACGGCTCATAATAACGGCTGGAACGGAGCACATGAAAACCTTGTGTATAATGTATTTGATACCAATCCACCTACTGTAGGGCTGTGGTCAGAAGTAATGCACTGTATAGGGAATAGGGTACCATCTCAGACCCAGCCACGGACTCTAAAGGAAACTCATCTGCTTTTAGTCCAGTTACTTTTATGAAAACAACCCAAAGAGTCAGAGGTCTGTGCATTTAATACCCATTACAATTGAATATACATTGTACATTTATCTAAACATATGATTTATATATAAGATAAATGGATTTCCTCCATTTTCACCGTAGTGCATTATCCTGTGTACGTCCTTTATGTCCTTCATTGTTCTCTGTTCTGGGATCAGGTCTTATCTGGTCTGTGGTTTGTTGTTTAGATGGGTTCTGTGTTGTTTTTTTATCCATATATGATGTCCATTTGGTCCAGGTCTTTACAAAGGGTTCCAGTTTCAAGCAGATTGTAGCTGATATTCTTGGATGTTGTTGGTTGTGTTGGTCCAGTCCAGGATGGTTGGTATTTGAGGTGATAGCCAGTGTCTTGTTACTGCTTTCTTACTTGTGGCTAATGTAATGTTGTATAGCATTTTTTTCTGTATTGTTTCATTTCATTTTCAAACTATTCGTTGATATACAGTAGTTTCATGGACATCGCATATGCTACTGAACATATGCTATGTGGAACCACAGCCATAACATCAACATCAACAGATGGCTTCTCTCTCATTCACAAAGGGCAACAAGCCTCTATATCACTTTAAGAGTGCCTGTCAAACATATATCCCTGAACAGTAAACACCACTTTGCTTCCTTATGTCAAGGCTAAATATAGCACCCACTAAAGAGTAACAGAAACAAAATATCCATGGTAACTAAACACAGCATACAGACAGGGCTTCTCGGATTAGTAGGTAGCAGTCTGGACTCAGACTGGAATGTGTATCTTTGCTATATAATAGTTGCTTGAACTTTATATAGAATTGTCTCTAAAATGAGAGTGAACACGGACTCTGACCTTTGGAACCTTGCGTTGGGAGCAGCCTCATACCTTATCTCAATGCCTGTATTGTCTAAAGAAGTCTAAAGCCATCTCCCTCTCTCTTGGTTATCCTTTGGCAACACTATCTCACAAATGCAGGGTCTGGAAACTGCACCCCTTATTGACACTTTAACATTAACAACGTGATAGTAAAGCATATTCTGGGGTGAGCAGTGGTGGAAAAAGTAATCAAAAGTCATACTTGAGTAAAGGTAAAGAAACCTTAATATAAAATGACTCAAGTAAAAGTGAAAGTCACCCAGTAAAGTACTACTTGAGTAAGTCTAAAAGTATTTGGTTTTAAATATACTTAGGTATCAAAAGTAAATGGAATACCTAAAATGTACTTAAGTATCAAAAGTAAAAATAAAAGTATTAATAATTTCAAATTACTAATATTATGCAAATCAGACAGCGCCATTTAAAACATTTTTTTTTTTTATGTACGGATAGCCAGGGGCACACTACAACACTCTGACATTAATTTACAAACAAAGCCAGATCAGAGGCAGTGTAAGTCGCTCTGGATAAGAGCGTCTGCTAAATGACTTAAATGTAAATGTAAATGTAGGGATGAACAGGGATATTCTCTTGATAAGTGTGTGAATTGGACCATTTTCCTGTCAAAACGTAACAAGTACTTTTGGGTGTCAGGGCAAATGTTTGGAGTAAAAAAGTACGTTATTTTTCTTTATGAATGTAGTAAAGTAAAAGTAGAAGTTGTCAAAAAATATAAATAGTAAAGTAAAGTACAGATACCCCAAAAAACTACTTAAGTACTTACACCACTGGGGATGAGATAGCCTTAATGACTGAGCTAATGAGCGCTCTCTCTCTCTCTCAGCTATAGCCTCAGCCATGCTATCTCAGGCTGGCTAAGCAGGTGTGCATAACAATACATTTTCCAGTTTATAATCAGACTATTTCATGATAGGCAGTGATAACCCCCTCTCCCTCTCTTTCTCTCTCTCCCCCAGACCTGTCTATCTCCTCCATAACTCATTCTCGTCTGGGGAGGTGGTTCTGGAGCTCTCAGTTTAATGTGAAGCCATCAGTGAAGCAGTCAGTAGTTGCGTCCTAAATAACGCCCTATTCCCATATTGTGCACTACTTTTGATCAGAGCCCCATAAGGCTCTGTCACAGTAATGCACTATATAGGGAATAGGGTGCCATTTGGGACTTAACCAGTGTGTCAGGATTATTTATCCTGTGGACCAAGGGGCTTAGCCCACAGCCGGGGCTGTCCGGTGCCGTCTGGCCTGGATGGCTTGTCACGGCCGTGTGAAATGTGTCGAGCGGGTGCACCCCATAGGTCCCTGCACCGTGTACATGCTGAAGTAGGGCTGCTGTTAGGCTGCTGTTGGAGACACTGACATGGGCAAACATAGCAGGGCATTGCTGAAGGTTAAGCTGGTCGGTCAACGCAATGGTGATTGTTTGTGTGTGAACATGTGTGATTGTGTCTGTGTGTGAGCGTGTGTGTGAGCGTGTGTGCGTGTGTGTGTGTTCATGTGTGTTCCAAGATGGGTGAAATGAGGAAACATTACTATTTAAAAGTACAAGAAAATAATATTGCCCATAGATTTACATGCTTCTTATTCTAAAGGGTCAGACACACCGAGAAATCTGACTGCCGATACTTAGCACCTCTTCCTAGAGTGTTGGCAGTTAACTTCTAATTGTTCACACAGAACCGATTTACCTCCGATTTGCTTCAGTTAAATTCTCCAGGCCACAAGGTGGCAGTAGCTTGTGATTGTTTGTGTGTGAACATGTGTGATTGTGTCTGTGTGTGTGAGCGTGTGTGTGAGCGTGTGTGTGAGCGTGTGTGTGTGTTCATGTGTGTTCCAAGATGGGTGAAATGAGGAAACATTACTATTTAAAAGTACAAGAAAATAATATTGCCCATAGATTTACATGGCAGTAGCTTGTTTGACCTGTGCCTGCTGCAGCTAATGTAAGCTAACTAGCAAGCTGCGCAAATGTTGTTTCTAGCTAGATAGAATTTGAAGTAAGCCCTTGTTGATACTAACCAGATGGCCACGACTAGATCACTAACTTAACTAGTAGCATTATAAATAAATGACAATGAATAGTGTAGCTAGCAACATTATAATTAAATATAATTATAATAACGTTATAATTCAATCATAATATTTTTTAACGAAGTAGCTGCCTGTTAGCTTCCAAGAATCGGTGGAGCAGCTAGCTAGATGTCTTTTGCAGCTTTATTGTTTAAGTTAGAAAAATTCTGATGAAAAGGGGGTTACACTGGGAAAAGTGCCCTCTTTTTCCCTTTTTGTTGTCATGTCCGTCGGTTCCCCCACATGGAGGCCTGTGCTCTCTGACTGTCGCAAAGTCAAAATTCCCGGCCACTGACGAGCATTGTGATTCTACAAGTAGAAACAGCAGGTTTTCTAGGTATCAGGTCGGTGCGCTGTACCATTAGTGTGTGTTACATGTGATCTGATAACCATCTGCATTCGTTTTCCAGCCCTGCTGCATGGAAACCAGGGTTGCATCCCAAATGACACCCTATTCCAAATATATTGCACTACTTTAGGCTCTGGTCAAAGTAGTACACTACACTACGTGGCCAAAAGTATGTGGACACCCCGTCAAATTAGTGGATTCGACTATTTCACCCTATTCCCAATATATTGCACAACTTTAGGCTCTGGTCAAAAATAGTACACTACACTACATGGACATAAGTATATGGACACCCCATCAAATTAGTGGATTCGGCTATTTCAGCCACACCCGTTGCTGACAGGTGTGGTGGAAGCACACAGCCATTCAATCTCCATAGACTGAAGAGCTCAGTGACTTTCAACATGGCACCATCATAGGATGCCACCTTTCCAACAAGTCAGTTTGTCAAATTTCTGCTCTGCTAGAGCTGCTCCGGTCAACTGTAAGTGCTGTTATTGTGAAGTGGAAACGTCTAGGAGCAACAACGGCTCAGCCGCAAAGTGGTAGGCCACACAAGCTCACAGAACGGGACCACTGAGTGCTGAAGCTGTTTTTCAAGGTTCGGGCTAGGCCCCTTAGTTCCAGTGAAGGGAAATCTTAACACTACAATATACAGTGACATTCTAGATGATTCTGGGCTTACTTTGTGGCAACAGTTTGGGGAAGGCCCTTTCCTGTTTCAGCATGACAATGCCCCAGTGCACAAAGCGAGATCCATACAGAAATGGTTAGTTGAGATCGGTGTGGAAGAACTTGACTGGCCTGCACAGAGCCCTGACCTCAACCCCATCGAACACCTTTGGGATTAATATGGAACGCCGACTGCGAGCCAGGCCTAATCGCCCAATATCAGTGCCCGACCTCAATACAACAATGTTCCAACATCTAGTAGAACGCCTTCCCAGAAGAGTGGAGGCTGTTATAGCAGCAAAGGGGGGACCAACTCCATATTAATGCCCATAATTTTGCAATGAGATGTTTGACAAGCAGATGTTCACATACTTTTGTCCATGTAGCATGTATAAGGAATAGGGTTTCATTTGGGATGCAGACCAGAGGTAGAAGGGGCAACAGGTTCACTAGTGGTAAACCAACGTCTGGCGTGTACACAGACGGCACAATGCCAACTCCACACTCCCCTAAGAGGATGAGGACAAGGCTCTTTGAGTACTAAAGTGATGGGATGCTACAGATCTCTGAAAGTTTGTGTGACCACTGCGCTCAGAACAGGTGCGTCGACCAAAATGCAATAGAATTCCAAAATTGTGTAGCTGGTCCGCACTCAAAGGAGATTCAAGATTTATTTTTAGTATTTGTTTTATTCAGGTGTAGGTAGATAGACAAACATTTCAATTAATTAAATACTAAAAAGAAACCTTGAATCTCATTTTTGATTTTGGACCAGCAACCTGGGGCGGCAGGTAGCCTAGTGGTTAGAGCATTGGACTAGTAACCAGAAGGTTGCAAGATTGAATCCCCGAGCTGAAAATGTAAAAATCTGTCGTTCTGCCCCTGAACAAGGCGGTTAACCCACTGTTCCTAGGCTGTCTTTGAAAATAAGAATTTGTTATTAACTGACTTGTCTAGTTAAATAAAAATAAATATACACAATATTGGGATGCTACAGATCTGCTCTTCAAACATAAAACAAAATGGCTTCTGGAGTATAAAGGTGTAAGTATTTTTCAATTGCAGTATTTACTAGTAACTAGATTTGTCAGACATCCACTTTAATACTTTAAATAAATCTGATGGGGAACATTATCTCCGAGGTCACTACTGTTAAATCAGGACAAGATATAGCGGAGGACAGAAGCCCTCTACTACGCAACTGCTAGTCCCGCTTGGCCATCCTTCCAAATCTCGTCTCGTTGACCGGAATATTGGACAATTTCAAACAGAACGTGAGAAGTCTGGACTCTCCGAGGCTTTTTTATTTTTATTTAATATTTATGTAACTAGGCAAGTCAGTTAAGAACAAATTATTATTTACAATGACAGCCTACCAAAAGGCCTCCTGCGGGAACAGGGGCCTGGAATTAAATAAAATAATAAAATACAATATAAACATAGGACAAAACACACATCACAACAAGAGAGACCTAAGACAACAACATAGCAAGGCAGCAACACATGACAACTCAGCATGGTAGCAACACAACATAACAACAACATGGTAGCAAAACAACATGGTAGCAGCACAACATAACAACAACATGGTAGCAAAACAACATGGTAGCAACACAACATAACAACAACATGGTAGCAAAACAACATGGTAGCAGCACAACATAACAACAACATGGTAGCAAAACAACATGGTAGCAAAACAACATGGTAGCAGCACAAAACATGGTACAAACATTATTGGGCACAGACAACAGCACAAAGGTCAAGAAGGTAGAGACAACAATACATCACACAAAGCAGCCACAACTGTCAGTAAGAGTGTCCATGATTGAGTCTTTGAATGAAGAGATTGAGATAAAACTGTCCCGTTTGAGTGTTTGTTGCAGCTCGTTCCAGTCGGGAGCTGCAGCGAACTGAAAAGAGGAGCGACCCAGGGATGTGTGTGCTTTGTGGACTACTGAAATCCAAACATGTATAGACATTGTGTGACATAACTTTATTATATTCCGAACATGTTTAATTCCATTCCAAGGTGGTTAAAGTGTGGTATTTCTGCCATGCAGGTAAAGGGGAAAAACATCTTCACGGTACATTACAACATTTCCTCCTTTTCCACAGGGGCTATGCCTAATTACTCAGAGAAATGATCTCTGTGAGCAGTCTGACAGCCTCCCAAATGTCACCCTGTTCCCTATATAGTACACTACCTTTGACCAGGGTCTGGTCAAAAGCAGTGCACTATATAGTGAAATAGGGTGCCATTTCGGACTCAACCACTGATTAGCCTAGCCCCGGCGTTCCCTCAGATGAGAGGTTAGTAAGTGCGCTAGCTAGTTTCCAGCTTGTGATTACGGTTCTAATGAATCCCTGTTTGTGTGAAGCCGATACGGCCCTGTTTCCCTTACTGAGGACGTAATAGCAGCAGAAGAAAGAACATAATTATAAAAATGCCATGAATGTTTCTAGTTGTTCCCTTTAAAATAGCCCCATCCTTCAGGGACTGATGACGTGAAGAGAACAAGTTGCAAGTTAGAAGGGAAAACATAGCACCCTAGATGTGGGGCTCACATGCTACTAAATTAACTATGAATATAGAAACGTATAAAAGACGTATTTTGCAGAATCGTGAATGTATGAAGATGATTTTAACAGCTTCAACTCTATTCTAAAAAAACACAACCTCTTGAGTTACCTTAGCTTTCTTGGGAACAGGAACAATGGTGCCCCTCTTGAAGCATGTTGGAACAGCAGACTGGGATAGGGATTGATTGAATATGTCCGTAAACATACCAGCCAGCTGGTCTGCGCATGCTCTGAGGACGCGGCTAGGGATGCCGTCTGGGCCGGCAGCCTTGCGAGGGTTAACACGTTTAAATGTTTTACTCACGCTGGCTGCGGTGAAGAAGAGCCCGCAGGTTTTGGTAGCGGTGGCACTGTATTGTCCTCAAAGCGACCAAAGAAGTTGTTTAGTTTGTCTGGGAGCAAGACGTCGGTGTCCGCGACGTGGTTGGTTTTATTTTTGTAATCCGTGATTGACTGTAGACCCTGCCACATACCCAACACAGCCTGGAGGTGTGTTGGGTCATTGTCCTGTTGAAAAAACAAATGATAGTCCCACTAAGCACAAACCAGATGGGATGGCATATCGCTGCAGAATGCTGTGGTAGCCATGCTGGTTAAGTGTGCCTTGAATTCTAAATAAAATCACCAACAGTGTCACTATCAAAGCACCCCCACACCACCACACCTCCTCCTCCATGCTTCACGGTGGGAAACAGACATAAGGAGATCATCCGTTCACTTTCTCCGCGTCTCACAAAGACACTCCCGTTTGGAACCAAAAATCTCACATTTGTACTCATCAGACCAAAGGACAGATTTACACCGGTCTAATGTCCATTGCTTGGGGTTCTTGGCCCAAGCAAGTCTCTTCTTCTTATTGGTGTCCTTTAGTAATGTTTTCTTTGCAGCAATTCGACCATGAAGCCCTGATTCACGCAATCTCCTCTGAACAGTTGATGTTGAGATGTGTCTGTTACTTGAACTCTGTGAAGCATTACTTTGGGCTGCAATTTCTGAGGCTGGTAACTCTAATGAACTTATCCTCTGCAACAAAGGTTAAT
Source organism: Salvelinus namaycush (assembly GCF_016432855.1). NCBI lineage: Eukaryota > Metazoa > Chordata > Actinopteri > Salmoniformes > Salmonidae > Salvelinus > Salvelinus namaycush. The sequence continues at coordinate 23,512,564 of NC_052317.1, read as the reverse complement.
CTGGGTCTTCCTTTCCTGTGGCGGTCCTCATGAGAGCCAGTTTCATCATAGCGCTTGATGATTTTTGCAACTGCGCTTGAAGAAACTTTCAAAGTTCTTGAAACTATCCGGATTGACTGACCTTCACGTCTTAAAGTAATTATGGACTGTTGTTTCTCTTTGCTTATTTGAGCTGTTCTTATTTTCTTCATTGTCGTACTTATCACCAATATGTTTGTGTGTGGTGAGAGGTGTGGGGATTGTGGGGAGGGGTTGGGCAGACACACCTGAAACTGTTTAGCAGCAAATCTCTGGGTAAACAAAACAGACAGGGGAGTCTGCTACAACTACAGACTGGGGAGTGAATCACACTTGGAGAGTGTGTAAGGTGAAGTTAACCCTAGACGCTGATCTTGGGTCAGTTTTCCATTTCCCCCACTAATGGTTAGGTTTTGGGGGAAGGAAAGCTGATCCTAGATCTGTACCTAGGGAGAATTCACCCTGAAGCGTGGTGGGCAGTACTGACAGATATAGCTAGGCTATATTTATATATTGGATATTCATTGGATGCTTAGCTTCTAGTTCCTCCCAAACCCGGATCCGGGAGCACCCCCATCAGTAAAAAAGCTGACTAGCATAGCCTAGCATAGCGTCACAAGTAAATACTAGCATCTAAATATCATTAAATCACAAGTCCAAGACACCAGATGAAAGATACAGATCTTGTGAATCCAGCCATCATTTCTGATTTTTAAAATGTTTTACAGGGAAGACACAATATGTAAATCTATTAGCTAACCACGTTAGCAAAAGACACCACTTTTTTTACTCCACCATTTTTTTCCTGCATAGGTAGCTATCACAAATTCGACCAAATAAAGATATAAATAGCCACTAACCAAGAAACACTTTCATCAGATGACAGTCTGATAACATATGCTATACAATAAATATGTTTTGTTAGAAAAATGTGCATATTTCAGGTATAAATCATAGTTTACCATTGCAGCCACCATCACAACTCTCACCAAAGCAACTAGAATAACTACAGAGACCATCGTGTATTACATAATTACTCATCATAAAACATTTCTTAAAAATACACAGCGTACAGCAAATGAAAGACACAGATCTTGTGAATCCAGCCAATATTTCAGATTTTCTAAGTGTTTTACAGCGAAAACACAATATAGCATTATATTAGCTTACCACAATAGCCAGAAACACAACACCATTTACCAGCAGCAAAGGTTAGCGATCGTAACAAACAGGCAAAAGATATATAATTTTTGACTAACCTTGATATTCTTCATCAGATGACAGTCCTGTAACATCATATTACACAATGCATATAGGGTTTGTTCGAAAATGTGCATATTTAGCGGCACAAATCGTGGTTATACAATGTGAGTAGTGGCCAAAACTTCAAGCAATCTGTCCGGCGCCATCTTGGAGAGGCACCTATTCTAATCGATAAGTAATCATAAACTTGACTAAAAAAATACAGGTTGGACAGCAAATGAAAGATACATTAGTTCTTAATGCAACCGCTGTGTTAGATTTTTAAAATTAACGTTACTACGCATACAGCGTGCGCTAAAGCGAGACCGCACCGAAATTCATGGCGGAATTATTATTTGACATTTGTCAACATAAATACGAATTAACAGCATAAAGACTGCTTACTATTTGCTGAGCTTCCATCAGAATCTTGGGCAAGGTGTCCTTTCTCCAGAACAATCGTCTTTTGGTTGAAAGATGTCCTCTTCTCCTGTAGAAATAGCAGCTAACGCTAGCCATCCACTGGAGAGGTGTCCAACTCGTGATAGCGCGTCACAAAGAAATCCCAGAAAATCGCAATAAACTGATATAAACTGTTATAAGTCGGTTTAAATTAACTACCTTATGAAGTTTTTAAGACAAAAATCAAATTAAATCAGAGCCGGAGATATAGAACTGCTAAAACGAAAGCTTTTCAGGACGCCATTGTGATGTCCCTCTTGCGCCAGGCGCCCCGTTGAAAAGAACGGTACTTCCGTTCCATGAGCTTTTATAGTGCCCCAGATGGTGCAATCCACTCCATTCAAATTCTCACCGCTTACTGACATCTAGAGGAAGGCGTATGCAGTGCATGTAGCCCCATAGCTTACATGGGGACTTATAAACGGACCCTAGAACAGGGACCTCGATTTCAGAAATCTCACTTCCTGACAGGAAATGTGCTGCAGAATGAGTTCTGTTTCACTCAGAGAAATAATTCAAACGGTTTTAGAAACTAGAGAGTGTTTTCTATCCAATAGTAATAATAATATGCATATTGTACGAGCAAGAATTGAGTAAGAGGCAGTTTAATTTGGGAACGAATTTTTACCAAGTCGAAATGGCGCCCCCCTATTGACAAAAATTAAAACTCAGCAACAGGACCATATTCCTTCAGAGACTAAAGGTGGCATCCTTAAGACTGTCTTCAAACTCTAAAGTAAACATCATTTGGAGAGAGAGGGGCCCAATCTCTTTTCTGGAGTCATAAATGAGACCTAATTACCCTCAGCCCTATCTCCTAATACACATATACGGTTTCAAATCAAATAAATTATTCCTTCTTACCTTGGGACTAAAATGACATGTTTATTTACTTTTCAGACATTCTGAAACCTGATTTAGTTAGACAAATAGGCCAGTATGCCCAGTTGGAATATCCAGAGAAAAGGCCAGACTGCTAAAGAAATCAATCATAAGTTGCTAATGATGGCGCCAGAGGGTTGGGCTGCCGTCTTATCGGCTCTCAACCAATCATGCTATTTTGATTGTTTTTTCGCATTGTTTGTAACTTGTTTTGTACATAATGTTGCTGCTACCGTCTCTTATGACCGAAAAGAGCTTCTGGACATCAGAACTGGGATTATTCACCTCAAATTGGACGAGGAGTTCTTCTTCAATGAGAGATGCGAGGAATATACTGCAGACACCCGACCATGCCCCAATCCCCGTGATTCGCTGGAGAAGGAAACTGAGATTTCAAGGCAAAAGATCAGGATGCCTTGCGAGGATCAGGCGACGAGTGGCTAATCTTCCCTTGCCTTCCATTCTGCTAGCTAACGTTGAATCGCTGGAAAATAAATGGGACGAACTGAAAGCACGTATGTCCTACCAACGGGACATTAAAAACTGTAATATCTTATGCTTCACCGAGTCGTGGCTGGATGACGACATTAATAACATACAGCTGGCGGTTTATACACTCTATCGGCAAGACAGAACAGGAACCTCTGGTAAGACACGGGGCGGGGGCCTATGCATTTACGTAAACAACAGCTGGTGCATGATATCTAAGGAAGTCTCAAAGGTTTGCTCGCCTGAGGTAGGGTATCTCATGATAAGCTGTAGACCACACTATCTACCTAGAGTGGTTTCATCTGTATTTTTCGTAGCTGTCTACATACCACCACAGAGCGAGGTTGGCACTCAAACCACACTCAATTCCACCATAAGCAAACAGGGAAACACTCATTCAGAGGCAACGCTCCTAGTGGCCGGTGACTTTAATGCAGGGAAACTTAAATCAGTTTTACTGAATTTCTATCAGCATGTTAAATGTGCAACCAGAATGAAAAAAATTCTAGACCACCTTTACTCCACACACAGAGACACGTATAAAGCTCTCCCTCGCCCTCTATTTGGCAAATCTGACCATAGCTCTATCCTCCTGATTCCTACTTGCAAGCATGAATGCAAAAGTGTAAGCAGGAAGCATCAGTGACTAGGTATATTAAAAGGTGGTCAGATCAAGCAGATGCTAAACTACAGGACTGTTTTGCTAGCACAAACTGGAATATCTTTCGGGATTCTTCCAATGGCATTGAGGAGTACACCACATCAGTCACTGGCTTCATCAATAAGTGCATCGAGGACGTCGTCCCCACAGTGACTGTACATACATACCCCAACCAGAAGCCATGGATTGCAGGTAACATTCTCACTAAGCTAAAGGGTAGATCTGCCCGCTTTCAAGGAACGGGACTCTAACCCGGAAGCTTAAAAGAAATCCCGCTATGCCCTCCGACGAACCATCAAACAGGCAAAACGTCAATACAGGACTAAGATCGAATCATACTACACAGGCTCCGACGCTCGTCGGATGTGGCAGGGCTTGAAAGCTATTACAGACTACAAAGGAAAGCACAGCCGAGAGCTGCCCAGTGACACGAGCCTACCAGATGAGGTAAATAACTTCTATGCTCGCTTCGAGGCAAGTAACACTGAAACATGCATCAGCTGTTCCGGATGACTGTGTGATCACGCTCTCCTCAGCTGATGTGAGAAAGACCTTAAAACAGGTCAATATTCACAAGTTCGCTGGGCCAGACGGATTACCAGGACGTGTACTCCGAGCATGCGCTGACCAACTGGCAAGTGTCTTCACTGACATTTTCAACCTCTCCCTGTCTGAGTCTGTAATACCAACATGTTTCAAGCAGACCACCATAGTCCCTGTGCCCAAGAACAATAAGGTTACCTGCCTAAATAACTACTGACCCGTAGCACTCACATCTGTAGCCATGAAACGATTTGAAAGGCTGGTCATGGCTCACATCAACACCATTATCCCAGAAACCCTAGACCCACTCCAATTTGCAAACCGCACCAACAGATCCACAGTTACCTCAACTACATCGACCGGTGCCGTCGCACATTGACACATTGATTCTGAACTGGTACCCCTGTATATAGCCCCCATATTGTTATTTAGTGCTGCTCTTTAATTATTTGTTTTTCTTATCTCTTACTTTTTAAAACATTTTTGGGGGGGTATTTTCTTTAAACTGCATTGTTGGTTATTGGCTTGTAAGTAAGCATTTCACTGTAAGGTCATATACAATTGAATTTGTTTTGATTTGTATTTATAAATCATTCGTAACATAACAATCGTAAACAAGTATCATTCTTTTAAGTTGTTGAAATGGTTCATACAAATATGCAATATGTTTCAAATAACTGTGTTGTTGATTTTAATGATAAACTCAATAAGTGTCACGCCCTGACCTTAGAGATCCTTTTTATGTCTCTATTTTGGTTGGTCAGGGCGTGAGTTGGGGTGGGCATTCTATGTTTTGTTCTGTATGTTGTATTTCTATGTGTTTGGCCTGGTATGGTTCCCAATCAGAGGCAGCTGTCAATCGTTGTCTCTGATTGAGAACCATACTTAGGTAGCCTGTTCCCACCTGTGTTTGTGGGTAGTTGTTTTCTGTTTTGTGTATTGCACCTTGCAGAACTGTTCGTTTGTCGTTTTGTTGTTTTTTGTTCAAGTATTCGTATTTATTAAAAGTATGATGAATACTTACCACGCTGCACCTTGGTCTTCTCCTTCTCCCGACGACGTTCGTTACAATAAGCTCAGAAAGAAACTCAAAATCGACCATCACTCAGGCGAAGCAGAACCACTCAATTCTGCTGTTATTACCTATCATTTGACTGATTCAATTGGGGTCAACTTGCCCACAAGGGAATGACATGGCTGCCATGTTTCATGTGGTGGGAGCATAGAGAAAAGACATGAGAGTTGGTCCTCAGCAATGAGTCTTTACAAATCTACACGTGTGTCTCAAATGAGTCTCTCCCTCCCTCCCTCTTTCTCCTTCCCCTCTCTCTCTTTCTCTCTAGTTCCTTCTTTCTGTGTCTCTCCCTCTCTCTCTCCCTCTCTCCCCCTGGCATCATGAACTGTGAGAGCCCTGGGAGCATAACGAGAGAGAAGGGGGGGGGGGTCCCACTCTGGCCAGAGAATGTAGGCCTAGAAATGTAGTTTTAAACAGATGCAGTAATTCCATTTCCACCCTTTTAAATTTGGAAAGCAGGGGGCCCATATGTAATCCAACACCTGCTATCACAGTTACACACAGGGGGCGTTTCAACAGTTGGTTGCTGGACTGCTGCTCTATCTGTCTTTTAATCAATACGGGTCCCTATAGATTCTGATAGACACAGGCTGTGTCCCAAACGGCACCCTATTTCCAGTGCCCACAGTGCACTGTTATAGGGAATAAGGTGCTATTCGAGACGCACACACAATCAGGGTAACTGATGCGGATCCTCATCTGCTGGTCTCCATTATATTGGCCTATGACCCTGAGAATGGACACCTGTTCTTTTCTGCAACTTTCACCTGCGGTTCAAAGCTTGTGTACATCCTAAATGGCACCCTCTTTCCTGTATAGTGCACAACTTTTGAATAAGGGACATAAGGCTCTGGTTAAAATTAGTGCACTATGTAGGGAATAGAGTACCACTTGGGCAGGGACCCCTCTGATGGGGGCAGGGAGATGAGAGGGGAGGGGAAGCACTCACGGAAATCTATTTAAAATGTCAATGCAGTAGACACAGGCTGGCTTTGGAAGCACGGCTCTGCCAGATTTGCTCAAAACAAAATGCAAGACTGACCACATAAGCAGCATACCTCAATATTTGTAATTATGTGCATGTCACACTGAAAAAAAAACATCCACAGATCTAGTTGTTTCAATTAATTGATATTCAATAACTGGTTCCAAGCCTTTTTTTTGTTTACTCAACTTTTCAGTCTAAGTATTACCTGAACTTGACATTTTTAGTTGGCTCAAACTGAGCTCCAACATGAGAAAACTTAGGCAAAATTCAGTCAACTTATAATTTGTCTCATATGTTCATTCAACTAGAAATTATTATTTTGGCATCTTACCTAAAAAGAAGTCACTGAAACTATTTGAGACTTCGTTTATTGAGTTTTTGCCTGAAATTGCAGTAACAGCCTGAAACTGCCGCAGTCGCTGCATGGCTGCACTGAGCCACGTACAACTATGGAAGCTCATCCCCACCACCAAAAACATGTCAACTGTAGATCATACAAATGGGATATGTTTCTAAATTTGTAACATTGTGTGGGGATTTGAGTTGTGGGGGGAAATAGTTTTCCTGGGGACCAGAGTTTTCCCTGATCTCGTAGTAGGCTAACCTAACTAACTCAGGACCCTAGTTGTAGCATATGACATAGTAAAAAATCAGCTGTAGAAGGTGGTTTTATATGGGCTGTGATGGGACCAGATTATTTTTCTAATCATGTCATAATTATGGCCCTAGGGAGGATGAAAACATTAAAGCCCTTTACACAGACATAGAGACAACAACTGCGATTGGACAAAAATGAACAGGGCTGAGCTCGCTGTTTGCTGGGTTGCATTGTGTAGGCCCTTCAAACTCAACTCTGGACCTCGAAGCCAGTTCCACTGCATTTTCTTCATTGTTACCCTCTAAGCAGGGACTGATTTAGATCTGGGACACCAGGTGTGTGCAATTAATTATCAGGTAGAACAGAAAGCCAGCAGGCTCTGGACCTCGTAGGGTAAGAGTTGAATACCTCTGGTGTAGGCCTTTGCATCTGTCATTAAAAATATACTAGTAGTATGTCAATACTATTGTGTGTCAATCATTTTGGATTAAAAAGGCCTAGGTAGCCGAGCCACCCGAAGTGTAAATATAAATCAAATTTGCTCACATTCCCATTTTCTCAGAACACAAATAAATGGGCCTATTTTAGGCTATAAATACGTAGCTTAGGATATAAAAACCTGACATTACGTTTTCCCTGGCCAGGCCCAGATGGGACAGAGCGCATAGGCTTCTCTAGACTACCTGCAGCTGTGGTTGTTATCAGTAGGCTACATTTGATTAGACTGAAGCACTGACTAATTCTGCACCTTATCAAAACATGAGGCATTTTATTGAATTTTTGGGGTGGTGGGTATGGGCTTCTATATACAGTGCCTTCAGAAAGTCTCATACCTCTTGACTTATTCCACATTTTGTTGTTTTGTTACAGCCTGAATTCAAAGTGGATTAAATAAAACAAATTGTCTGCCCCATCTACACACAATACCCCATAATGACCAAATGAAAACATGTTTTTAGAAATGCTTGCTAATTTATTTCAAATGAAATACATAAATATCTAATTTACATAAGTATTCACACCACTGAGTCAATACTTTGTAGAAGCATCTTTGGCGACGATTACAGCTTTGAGTCGTCTTGGGTATGTCTGTATCAGCTTTTCTCATCTGGATTTGGGGATTTTCTCCCATTTTTCCTTGCAGATTTTCTCAAGCTCTGTTAAGTTAGATGGGGAGTGGTGGTGAACAGCAATCTTCAAGTCTTTCCACAGATTGTCAGTGGGATTCAAGTCTGGGGTTTGGCTGGGCCACTCAAGGGCTTTCACATTCTTGTTCTGAAGCCATTCCAGCATTGCTTTGGCTGTATGCTTCGGGTCCTTTTGGAACGTAAATCTTCACCCCCAGTCTAAGGTCATTTGCACTCTGAAGAGGGTTCTCATTAAGGATTAGCCTTTATTTGGCTTCATTCATTGTTCTCTCTATCCTTTACCAGTCTCCTAGTCCCTGCCTCTGAAAAGCATCCCCATAGCATGATGCTGCCACCACCATGCTTCACGGTAGGGATGGTGTTAAATAGGTAATGAGCTGTGCCTGGTTTTCTCCAGACATAGAGCTTTGCATTCAGGCCAAAGGGTAACATATTTGTCTCATCAGACCACAGAATATTTTGCCTTATGCTCGCATAGTCTTTCACGTGGCTTTTTGCAAACACCAGGCTGTCATGTGCCTTTTTCTCAGGTGTGGCTTCCCTTAGGCCACACTCCCACTAAGTCCAGATTGGTGAAGTGCTGTAGAGACTGTTGTCCTTCTGGCAGGTTCTCCCATCTCAGCCAAGGAACTCTGTAGTTCTGTCAGAGTGGTCATTGGGTTCTTGGTCTCCTGCCTGATCAAGGTCAAGGTCCTTCTTGCCCGGTTGCTCAGTTTGGTCGAATAGCCAGCTCTAGACAGAGTCTGGGTAGTTCCATATTTTTTAAATTTCCCAATGATGGAGACCACTGTGCTTTTGGAAACTTTCATCACTCTAGAAATTGTTTTATACCCTTCCCTCGATATATGGCTTATCGCAATTTAATCTCAGAGATCTATGGACAGTTCCTTGGACTTCATGGTATAGTTTCTGCTCTGACATGCACTGTCAACTGTTATATAAACAGGTGTGTTTCTTTCTAAATCATTTCCAAACAATTGAATTGGCCACAGGTGGACTCCAATCAAGTTGTAGTGAAATCTCAAGGATGTTCAAAGGAAACTCAGAGCACCTGAACTCGATTTGGAGTGTCATAGCAAAGGGGTGTGAATACTTATGTAAATGAGATATTTCTGCATTTTATTTTCAATAAATGTGCAAAAATGTCTAAAAACATGTTTTCACTTTGTCATTATGGGATATTGTGTGTAGATGGGTGAGAAAATATATTTAATCTGTTTTGAATTCAGGCTATAACACAAGAAAATGTGGAATAAGTCAAAGGTTATGAATGCTTTCTGAAGGCACTGTAAAACTGCACTTATTGGTGAATTCCCTTATACCCACGTTTTCAGTCACAATTTGCTTTTACCACATGTAATGATTTGCATGATATTGATCAAAATTAAGCCTGGTTTGTTGTAATGTAATTTAGGCCTACTGTATTTTGTATTCTATTCTATGAGAGGGTTAATCATTCATTACCTGATGATGTCATGCTGCTATAGCAACTCTGTGCTTTAGTCTTGAAGCTAAAATGTAATGAGTGTAGCCTACAGATGAGAAAATAAACCCTTTAATTGTCTGCACATACTGTACATGCTTGTGAATTGTTGTATTATTCAAGAGTGTTATTTGGTTTGGTTGCATTATTCAATAGTGTAATAATGTTTTAGAAGAAAAGTTTGTCATTGTTGAATAGTTTGTGCTTACTGGCTCCTGGCTACTGTGATATTTACGGTCAATTGGGCTGCGGACCAAGAATGTCGCGTTGCCAACCTCAACGAAAGGTAAGGCAAGGATGTAGTGTGAATTGAAAAGTAGAATTCTCTTTTGCCACCCCACTCAGCAGAATCTCCTTCATATCTCGTAGTGGGAATAGGGCCTTAGACTATTGACACACATCCTCAGCATGTTTGTTAGCCATTGGCAGACATTTCACTCATCACCTCCACAGCATGGGGCTTATACAAGCACTAAATGAAACAATGGCACCTCAATTAAGACAAACACCTTTTTCTTTAGTTTAGGACAACCCCCTGTGGTTTCCTAACTATCTCACATTAACCCCCAGGGTCTCAACCCTGCCCTAAAGTTTGAATATTTATCTTGGGTCTATGCCTACTACAGTGTTAAAGGTTTACAATGAATGTGTTCCTTTAAATCACAGATAAACCTTCCAATCACAGATAAACCGGTCTTTCTCAAATAATTGTATCCATGATTGACTGAAATGTAAATATCATGTTGAATGTGAAAATGCATACACTGTAGTCTAATAAGGCCTGTCGTTACCCAAGGAGTGCAATGCAACGAATCAAATGGCAACAATGTTCTCGGAAGCGTATGCTAGTTAATTTACTCAATAAACTCCTCCCCCTCATTTAATAACTCGTTATGCATCGCTTTGTACGGGGTAGGAAGAATAAACAAAGACCAAGCAATTAAAAATATTCTATAGAGGGGAAAATGTAAACAAACACTTTTGAAAAACACTTGATTGACTTTCCTAGTTCCCCGCCCCTGTCGCTCTGTGATTAGACGCTCCGATAGGGGGAGTGACTTCGCTGCGCCTCCCTCCAGATATATTCCATTAAATGCATTCGCCAACAACTGTTAACATGCAGAGCGAGCGAAATAACGGTGGTGCCAAATGGAGATATCGGTGCGTAAATTATATTCTGTCAGTCAACAGTCCACAGCAGACGGAGAAGAGTGGTAGTTTTTTACAAAATAACGTAAACATAGAATAAGCGGTGTGATGTGTGGATTCCCTAACATTTTTACCAGCCAGAAGACACCCGACGGCTTGCTTATCCCCCAAAACACCGTCAGCGCCAAGGATGAGTTTACCCGCATCTCTGGAATAATCGGACTCTACAGCCTACTTGCAAGCGCAAGTTCGCTGGCACTTTGAAGCAGACGAATTCAACAGTGAATGAGGATGGAGTGCCAGTTGCTGGGGTGGTGCATGCTTTTTGCACTCGTTCTACACAGGTCGAGCTGCGCCGCGGCGAAGGAGCTACAATGCCAGGAGATATCCGTGCCTCTATGCAAAGGAATTGGCTACAACTACACCTACATGCCCAACCAGTTCAATCACGACACACAGGACGAGGCAGGGCTGGAGGTGCACCAGTTTTGGCCCCTGGTGGAAATCAAGTGTTCTCCGGACCTGAAGTTCTTTCTCTGTAGCATGTACACTCCTATTTGCCTGGAGGACTACAAGAAGCCCCTGCCGCCGTGTCGGAGTGTCTGCGAGAGAGCCAAGGCAGGCTGCGCGCCTTTGATGAGGCAGTACGGGTTCCCGTGGCCAGACAGAATGAGATGCGATGTTTTACCAGTGCAGGGTAACCAAGATACATTGTGTATGGACTATAACAGAAGCGAGACAACGACTGTTTCTCCAGTTGTTGCAAAGCCCACAAACCGCCCCGTTAAACCAATAAACCCACGAAAGAAGAATGGACACGGGCGTTCGAATGTTCCTAGTAAACACAAACCTCCGAGTTCTCCCTGCGAACCCCGGTGTCACTGCCGCGCGCCCATGGTTCAAGTCAACAGTGACAGTCATCCTCTATATAACAGAGTTAAAACGGGACAGACTCTGAACTGTGCCATGCCCTGCCACAATCCTTACTTCTCCCAAGACGAAAGGACATTTACTGCATTCTGGATAGGACTATGGTCCGTGTTATGTTTTATCTCCACTTTTGCAACAGTGGCAACTTTTTTAATCGACATGGAGCGGTTCAAATATCCGGAGCGACCCATTATTTTCCTCTCTGCTTGTTACATGTTTGTCTCCGTCGGCTACATTGTCAGACTAATTGCTGGACATGAACAAGTGGCTTGTAACATGGAGCATGATACCGAACACATCCACTACGAGACCACCGGCCCTGCGCTTTGTACCATTGTATTTCTACTCATCTACTTCTTCGGCATGGCAAGTTCTATTTGGTGGGTTATTCTGTCCCTTACTTGGTTTCTGGCTGCGGGGATGAAGTGGGGGAATGAGGCCATAGCCAGTTACTCACAGTATTTTCATTTAGCTGCCTGGCTGATACCCAGCATGAAATCAATAGCTGTGTTAGCGTTGAGTTCAGTGGACGGGGACCCTGTGGCTGGAATATGCTACGTTGGTAATCAGAACTTGGATAACCTCCGGGGCTTTGTTTTGGCGCCGTTGGTTATCTATCTGTTCATTGGGACTATGTTTCTCCTGGCTGGGTTTGTGTCACTGTTCCGGATCCGGAGTGTTATAAAGCAAGGAGGGACGAAAACAGACAAGTTGGAGAGACTGATGATCAGGATAGGTATTTTTACAGTGCTTTACACTGTCCCAGCCACGATTATAGTAGCCTGTTACTTCTATGAGCAGCACAACAGACAGACTTGGGAAATAACCAATAACTGTTCCTGCTTGTCGGAGCATGAAATGCAAAAGCCAGACTACGCTGTGTTCATGCTCAAATATTTCATGTGCCTTTTGGTTGGCATCACGTCCGGCGCGTGGGTCTGGTCGGGGAAAACTCTAGAATCCTGGAGGAAATTTTGCACCCGCTGCTGTTGGGCCAGCAAGACCACGAGCGGGTCAATGTACAGTGACGTTAGCACGGGACTGACGTGGAGGTCTGGCACTGCGAGCTCTGCCTCTTGTCCCAAACAGATGCCATTGTCTCGGGTTTGAAAAGGAAGAATGGACATCTAATTATGTTGGGATTGTCCATCAGCGTGTTCAAATGAACACATTAACGAGCACCTAATGATTTCTCTTCTTACTCAATGAGACCCGCAGCCAGTTTAGAACCATATAATGAGATGTGATTCTATGCTTACTGTTGAGGACCAGTTCAATGACATACACAATACAGTGAGATTTTTTCGATAGGCGGAAATTCAAGGTTATATCTACTGTTCTATTCCTTATTACAAATAACCATATTGTCTTAAACACACCATTTATTAATTCGAAAGAATGACTTGGCTTTGTCTCATTTTAACCTATAAAATTAGCTTAGCAAAGATGGTTTGAAGTATGCTGTCTCATACGGGTTTTGTTGGTGCTTAATGTATTTATATAATTATTCATGTTAAAACATTGTACATTTGTATATAAAATGTAGGCCTATACGAGATTGTAAATGTGTATAATTAACTTTGATAGAAGATCTTTATTTTGAGAATAAAATAATTTGTATAAAATTCTAACCTGTGCGTCTTGGTAGTCATTCTGTGCCAAAGCTGTAGGCTACATTTAGCAAATTTACTTTTAGCTTTTGTTGTCTTCCTGCCATGAGAATAGATTTTTGGATAAGTTAGAAAGCCTATTCATAAATTGTCAAACAGTTATAATTCATAGAAACGTATGCCTACTTGTGTATGGATATTGGGTTCCTTTTGGGTAGCATTGGTGAAAACAGTACACTTTTACGTATTGTAGATGCGACCACGGGAAGGATTCGGAATAACATTGAAATGGCAATGAAAGCCTTACAGGTGGTCTGTTTGAGTAATCCTCTCTCGAGGGAACCCCTCTGTGCGACAATTATGTTACAAGCCTTGCGTCTTCTGCCCCCAATTAATACTGACGACCCAGTGAAACGTCAAATACTGCCTAGGCCTCGCTTGAATAAAGTGTAGGCAGGCCATCAGACTCTGCATGGACGTGGCACTGACCTCATATGAATATGAAATGATAAAGATTCTACTACTATTCTTATTGAAGTTTGTGTGGGGCAGAGTTCAGGATACCCACTGGTGTGCATAATTGGTTGGGTGCCCCATCTTACTGTCAAGATGCCCTAGGCCTGATAATTAAGATGTCAGACAGTGAGGGAGTGGGACAGTAGAACTGGTTCCCAAAGGGCAACCTATTCTCTATAGTGCACTACTTTTGACCAGAGCCATATGTGTCCTGGTCAAAGTAGTGCACTATATGGGGAATAGGGTGCCATTTGGGACGCATTAACAAACAAGATAGGCCCACTAGACCGACCCTCTGCCTTCCCCGTTAGAAGGTAATTACGTCCCAGTGTGTGGTCGGTTTACTCTGAAAGCGCTTAAACAGCTTGCTTATCTTCTTAACAAGCATAGAGACACTGTTGCATGTGAAAACTGCAAATAGGACCCCAGCTTGTGGCGAAAACACTCATTTTTAGAGCGAGACCTTGGTGTAAAGAATCTCAAGCCTTAAAAAATGAAGCCCGTGTTAACTTTTACGCAGAGGGGCATGTTTGTGTTGATCCAATATCCATATATATAATAATACAAAATAAAAATATATTTGCAAATACATAGAACTGTTTTTGTTAATTTGGACATTCAGGAGATGTAGTGTTCATCACAAATAATTGACTTATCTATTTTTAAAAACTGTCCACCCAAACATGGATTTTACAGCATGATGTTATTGGGACCCAGTGGTCATGTCTCTCATTCTACTTGATAAACTGCATCCTGACTTAAGTTAAAGTTGTATCTGCAACTTCATTAAGCCAAGGCAGCTTCATGGGAGCAGGAGCAACGCTTCAGGTAGGCTACTGCAGCTCAATAACATCATACCGCCACCTTGTGGAAAAATTATTTAAATAAAATTGTTTTTGTCTCATGCGCCAAATACAACAGGTGTAGTATGCTTACTTACAACCCCTAACCAACAATGTAGGTCAGAAAATAGAGTTATGAAAATATTTACAAAATAAACTAAAGTAAAAAATTTAATAAAAAGTAACACAATAAAATAACTATAACGAGGGGGGTACCGGTACTGAGTCAATGTGCGGGGGTACAGGTTAGTCGAGGTCATTTGTATATGTAGGTAGGGGTAAAATGACTATGCGGGGGTCAATGTAAATAGTCCGGGTAGCTATTTGATTAATTGTTCAGCAGTCTTATGGCTTGGGGGTAAAAGCTGTTAAGGAGCCTTTTGGACCTAAAATTGGCTCTCCGGTCCCGCTTGCGGTGTGGTAGCAGAGAGAACAGTCAATGACTTGGGTGACTGGAGTCTTTGAAAAGATTTAGGCCCTTCCTGTGCTACAAGCTTTTTGGGGGACCTTCCTCTGTGTTACAAGCTTTCAACAAGCCTGTAATGAGCACTCAATAAATGTAAAAGTTAATAAATAACACATTTTTTCCCAATGCCAATTATAAGTAATTGATATTCCAATAAAATGTCAAACAGTTGGTAGGCCTATAGCCTATTCAGAACAATATAATGTATGGTGGACAAACAAGTGGTCACAACTAGTATTCAGCTCAGAGACAAAGTTAGAGGTTGGTAGGGTGCCATCGTCCCAAATGGCACCCTATTATACTGCAGCCCCCAGTAAAAATCAACAGAGGAAATGAGGTCATGGAGGTCACACCGGATCCACCTCCTGCCAAGATAAACAGGAGGCCGTCCATAGAAGGCGTCCCAAATGGCACTCTATTCCCTATAGTTCACTACTTTTGACCAGAGCCAAATGGCCTTGGTCAAAAGTAAAGCAATACGTAGGGAATAAGGTGCCATTTAGGACGAAAACATGGTATCCCATTTAACCCCCCATCCCCCTGAACTGGTAAAGCACATTGAATGGTGTCTTTGTCTACTGATTCAATTGGTTTTCTGTCATTGATTGAGATACATCTGTTTTAAATTGAATACAGAAGTAAGATGACGCTCACAGTTAAACACCCAGTGGCGGAAAATCCAAACCTATACAGAGCATTGTATATACAGTACATTTGCCAATATCGATACAATTCCATAATGATGCTGCAACAAAAACATTAAAGCAAGTGTTTTATTCAGTTCTCACTTATTCATTGGCCAGCTGATCTTCCTCTGTTGTTTTGTAAGCAACCAGCAGAAAAGCAGGCTCTCTCTATATTTTCAAACAGAGTCGTACATCATTCATGCTGCCTCTACTCCGATAAAGTGTTACTCGCTCAATGTACAATTCCTCAATACAGTCTCCACTTATTTCCCTTACACAACAGTCATATTCACTAGGCACTAAACTGAAGAAAACGTACTGAAACATGGAGGGACCACCTGACTATATGAATCGATCGTTTTTGTTTTCTTTTGTAAAATGGTTAGCTATGTTTTGATATGGTGTGCACTAATGACTACTACCCAGTAGGCTTGCTGGGAACGGTCCATTGTATCTAGTGATATTTTTTCATGTACATTTAGTCTGACAACATCAAAGGAATGGATTTTTTCTGTCACCAAGGACAACAAGCATATAATCCTCCTGATCTGTCTAAAGGTGAAAAGTAAGCTCGGCATTGGCAGTCAATATTTTTTAGAGATTTTTGATGTTCTATTATGTTAATGTCTATCACCAGCTTCATTCACCCATGAGATCGGAGTACTCTAGGTACAGCATGTAGGGCCAATGATGGGTGTAGCATTTTTACATGAGGAATTCTTCCAAAATGGCACCCTGTTCCATTTATAGTGCACTTTTGACCAAGGCCCATAGGGACTATATGGAATAGGGTTCCATTTGGGAGGCAAATGAACAGTGGATCAATCAGGGGAATAGGAGCCAATGACCGGAAGGAGCTAATTTCTTATTTTCACTGTTTTCCCTTTCCCCTGGACACTGAACATTATGTTTGCTAAACGAATTCATAGAAAATTTTATGATTTAACGCATTGTAAGAAAAATGTTATAATTTACTATTTTACTATTCAACTAAGGAAAAGTATGTACATGTACACATAGAGAAATGTCCATAGATTTCGCCTTTCATCTCTGGCAAGGTGGTTCTTCTTTTCATCTGCACTTTCATACATCTACCAGAGGAGGTCAGTATGGCTTACACTTACTTATTCAGACATTATTAGACCCTCAGTTGTTTAAATGGATTTCAAACATGGCTGGAACTATTACGTGTGAGGACACCGAGGTCCGGCGGTCATTCTTTGTAAAAACAATAATATATATTGTACACTCAGCAAATTGGATGCAGTCTATCACAATGCCATCCGTTTTGTCACCAAAGTCCCATATACTACCAACCACTGCAACCTGTATGCTCTTGTTAGCTGGCCCTCGCTTCATATTCATCACCAAACCCACTGGCTCCAGGTCATCTATAAGTTTTTGCTAGGTAAAGCCCTGCCTTATCTCAGCTCCCTGGTCACCATAGCAGCACCCACCCGTAGCACGCGCTCCAGCAGGTATATTTCACTGGTCACCCCCAAAGCCAATTCCTACTTCGGCCGCCTTTCCTTCCAGTTCTCTGCTGCCAATGACTGGAACGAACTGTAAAAATCACTGAAGCTGGAGACTCATATCTCCCTCACTAGCTTTAAGCACCAGCTGTCAGAGCAGCTCACAGATCACTGCACCTGTACATAGCTCATCTGTAAATAGCCCATCCAACTACCTCATCCCCATCCCCATCCCCATACATCCCCAATTATTTTGCTCCTTTGCACCCCAGTATCTCTACTTGCACACTCATCTTCTGCACATCTATCACTCCAGTGTTTAATTGCTATGTTTGTAATTATTTTGCCACTGTGGCCTATTTATTGCCTTACCTCCCTTATCCTACCTCATTTGCACACATTGTATATAGACTTTTTCTATTGTATTATTGACTGTATGTTTGTTTATTCCATGTGTAACTCTGTGTTGTTGTTTGTGTCGCACTGCTTTGCTTTATCTTGGCCAGGTCGCAGTTGTAAATGAGAACTTGTTCTCAACTAGCCTACCTGGTTAAATAAAGGTGAAATAAAATAAATAAAAACAATAAAATCTATTACGGGTCAACATCTAAATATTGCTCCCAGCGTTGATAACTCAGAATGCTTATATTCTTGATCTGACTGATTTATAATGGCGCCTGCCTCTTTGTGAAGGAGTGGAATCACAAACAGTGATTTGTTCGTTATGTTCGCCTTCTCCACCGGATTTGCCTTATTTTGCAACAAATTCGCCACTCTCTCAAACGGCAGTAAGTCCGCCCTCTCGAGGCACAGGGCGAGGCCCTGAGACGTGAAACGACCTACCCCAGTTCACAGTCAGATCAATAGGTAACTACTGCTGACAGTGTATTTGGGAGATGCCGGACAAAAAGCTATTTAAAAAATATCCCGCGACTCCAATGTCTACAGACATCTCCTAAAGAAACAAACAAACAAAACCCGACTCTTGGAGAATGAGTGCACAACTGGTAAATAGTCGCTTATAGATACACTATACAGTATATACAAAAGTATATGGACACCCCTTCAAATGAGTGAATTTGGCTATTTCAGCAACACCAGTTGCATAAAATAGAGCACACAGCCATGGCCTTACTAAAAAGCTCAGTGACTTTCAAAGTGGCACCGCCACCTTTCCAACAAGTCAGGTTGTCAGATTCAAATTTTTGCCCTGTTAGAGCTGCCCTCATCAACTGTAAAAGCTAATATTGTGAAGTGGGAACTTCTAGGCGCAACAACGGCTCAGCCACGAAGTGGTAGGTCCACACATAAGTGGTAGACCACACAAAAGTGGTAGGCCACACAAGCTCACAGAACGGGACTGCCGAGTGGCCGAGCAGCCGCACACAAGCCTAAGATCACCATGCGCAATGTCACTCGGCTGCAGTGGTTCAAAGTTCGCCGCCATTGGACTCTGAAGCAATGGAAATGCATATTTCTAGAGTGATGAATCACGCTTCGCCATCTGGCAGTCCCACGACGAATTCCAGGAGAACGCTTCCTGCCCCAATGCATAATGCCAACTGTAATTTTTGGTGGAGGAAGAATAACGGTCTGGGGCTGTTGTTCATGGTTCGGGCTAGGCCCCTTAGTTTCAGTAAAGGGAAATCTTAACGCAACAGCATACAATGACATTCTAGACGATTTTGTACTTCAAACTTTGTGGCAGCAGTTTGGGGAAGGCCCTTTCCTGTTCCAGCATGACAATGCCCAAGTGCACAAAGCGAGGTCCATACAGAAATGGTTTGTCGAGATTGGTGTGGAAGAACTTGATTGGCGTGCACAGAGCCCTGACCTCAACTACATTGAGCACCTTTGGGATGAATTTGAACGCCAACTGCGAGCCAGGCCTAATCGCCCAACATCAGTGCCACGACCTCACTTATGCTCGTGGCTGAATGGAAGCAAGTCCACACAGCAATGTTCTAACATCTAGTGGAAAGCTTTCCCAGAAGAGTAGAGGCTGTTATATCAGCAAAGGGGGGGAACCAACTCCATATTAATGCCCATGATTTTGAATGACATTTTCGACTAGCAGGTGTCCACATACTTTTGGGCATGTAGTGCATGTCAGTCAGTCAAGTGGCCAGCTGCTGGCAGAGACTTATATTGCATTGATGTTGAAGGGCTTTGGTAGGTCTATTACTTAGCCAGCTAGAAGGATGAAGTAAGAAGCTAACGCTAAACAGAGTACCTCAGCAGGAGCAAAAAACAGCTCATAATAACTTTGCTTTACAGAGAGTTGGCTAATGAGACAGACAGTGACGTGGCGCTCAATGGTGAGACTGACGCAGGCTGCAATGCATGCAGGCAGAAGCAGAGACAGAGAGTGGTTCGTATAATAGTTCCCAAACATGTGTGGTCCCCTGAGAAAATGTGGACTAATCTTATCAAAGTTAGTACCTTAAAAAAAACAAGATATGTTTCAATATGAACATCTCCATATGGCCCATCCTCCCAATATGCCGACATTAAAATGCAAACGCCGTTCTACAAATGTAATACGTTTTTGCTTTGTCGCTGATGCTACGTGTCAGTGTGAATCATTTCCTCATATTTCCTCCCTTTCAGGGGTATAACATTACAATTGTATAGCTAATAGGCTATGTGTCTGTAGATCGACTGACGTGAATGAACCTACGTCTGCCCAAGTGATAATGGCTGGGATAATTTTTACTTGTTTTTGCTGTTCTCCAAATAGCATTAAAAAAAATATATATACTGTATATTCCGAACCTCACTAAAACTCAAACCCTGGTTACGGCCCTGATTTCAAAGAAGGT
This sequence comes from Salvelinus namaycush, assembly GCF_016432855.1. Lineage (NCBI taxonomy): Eukaryota > Metazoa > Chordata > Actinopteri > Salmoniformes > Salmonidae > Salvelinus > Salvelinus namaycush. The sequence goes on along the minus strand of NC_052317.1, from coordinate 23,492,482 downwards.
AATAATTATGGCAGTCCCATGTGTACTAAAATGTTTAATATAGTCTGTACATTCACTTAAAAAAACAGAACACATAAATCCCTATGGTAGTTGAAATTATTTATTTAAAAGATAAAACAAAGTAGAATAAAAAAAAATCAAGATCGTTTGAAATCCTACACACTACTGCTATACTGTATGAAGGCTGTGGCAAGGATTCAATCCAAAGCGCATTGTAAAGAAGCGCATTGTGCTTGACTTTTAATTTAAGGTAATGTACACTTGAGCAGTCATCCACGGTATTTACTGTGAACTTGATCTCCGCAAACGTCGGGAACATTGATGACAGTACAGTGCACTTCCCTGCAACGCACCTTGGATTGAATCTCTGCCCTTGTGTATTTGTCTAGGAGTCAGGTGCTCTTCCATTCACCTCAACCCTAAGTCTTCCATCACTGGCCTCCTTTAAGGCCATTGACCTCTCCCAAGGTCTCTTTTGGGTCTATGGTTTCCTTGGATGCCACAGCAGAGTAATGTTCCTTTGTTACCCTCAGTTCTCCAAGTGACTTTGGCTTCGGTTGGGTCGGAGCATGTCAGTCTTAACTGTTGTTGGTGAAGCCAATGAAAAAACATTTGAGCTGAACAACAGCTGTGTGCTGCCACCATTGTTCTTGAAGGTCAACTGGCATTGTTTGAATCACTCATTCTAATTCTGTAAGCCAACACAAACAGCTCTATAGACAGAATGTGTTCACTAAGTATAAAGTCACAACAGCTAAATGCAATGTATAGCCCATTATTACATTCAGGGGGGAAATTAATTCAAGTGTAAGTAATGAGTAAATCATCAATGATGTTTAACTAAAAAAAAGACAGTCACTGTTGTGTTTCGCCCTTGCATAGAATTAAGTACATTTAAACAATTAAAATACAAACTTTATTGCGCATCTGACGAGGAAGAAGAACCACTGGAGGAGCTTGAGGTGCCCCTTACCCCCACTTCCTGCAGGATGACTTCCTCCTGGAGCCTATCACGGGACTCTGCACTATCATAATGCTGCTCCAGGAGTGTTGTGTCTACCACGTTGTAGCAGCCGTGCCTCCGGCTACTGTTCATTGGCGAGGGGGTAGACTGGCGCGAGACTACCATTTGGTTTCTCTCTAACCGCCGGGAGAGGGGGACTGGAGATGAATGGGAGATGTGGTTTGGATGAACAAAGCGACCGTTCGATGGAGCACCCATAGGGATGGGCTGAAATGGCGGCGGAGGCTCCATCCTTGCAGCTCTCCGTGGCGGCCTTCTCCCCTGCAGGGGTGGGGCAGCCACCCTTACCTGGGTCTCATTGTTTATTCTCACTCGTCCGTGTGAAAGGTCACTGTTTGGGATACACCTCGAGGTCGGTTTGTCAATGTGACTTCTCTTTAGGACAGTTTTGAGAGCGTTCTGGGCGTACAGGACTTCAATATCCTCCCCAACTCCTCCATTCATGAACAGTCCGCCCTCCTTCAGCTTCTCCTCTCTCCTCCCCTGTGTCACCATGCGCTGCACTGAGCACATCAAGTCTGCCAGACTCAGTAGCAGAGACAGGGAGGCAGCCCCCAGCATGAAGTTGAGCATGATGGTCTTCTCTGTGGGGCTGGATATGTAGCACTCCACCATGGACGTACAGGGGGACTCATAGCACTGGAAGCGCCTGGGGACAGAGAAGCCATAGAGGTAGTACTGTCCGGCACTGAACGCTGCCTCCAGTAAGATACGTAGTAGCAGGTCCAGGAGGTAGGCACTTAGAAAGTTAGGCGTCCCTTTTGGTAGGGAATGTTGATGGGTACACAGAGCCCCTACCGGACTTCTGCTGCCGGGGGAATAGTTCCCTCCGATACGAAGAGCTGACGATACTTTGTGGACTATATACGAAATGAACATCATGTGAGGGAGACAGAGCATGATCAGTTGGAACAGCCAGAAGCGGAAGAGGGAGAGGGGAGCAAAGCCGTCGAAGCAGACGTTGGTGCAGCCCGGCTGGATGGTGTTGCACACAAAGCGCTCCTGCTCGTCCCGGAAGAGGGGATAGCCAGAGAACAGGAGGATAAGTAGTCTCAGGACCACCATTAAGATCAACCACATCTTCCCTGCATAAAGAGCCAATCAATTAAATATTCACTTACACACACTATTTTAACGTTAGACACCAATATTGAAAACAAAGCTATTTGCTAGTAACATTAACTATCAAAAGACCATCGCACTCTCCCCTAAACATTTTGTTGGTGCGGAAAACCTGTGAATCTAGATAAGCAATTTAATGGTCTGACTGCACTCAAAAATATGTTGCATAAAGGCCCGAGAAACATCAACTATCCCATACATATACCATGCACATTATGTCTACCTACCCAGGAAAGTGACGTTGTGATTGAAAGTAATAAATAGCATTTCCATTAGGCGCGTCTTCTCCATGGTGTAAACAAGCAGCTCATCCCACGGTCTGTATACCTTCCTCCAATCCAGGTTACTCAGCGAGGGTCTATTTCAGTCTGATCAATCCAGTTCAATTCAACCAATTCACTTCGATTCAATTCAGTCCAATTCAAATCCAACGGTCTCATTGAGTTGTAGACAAGTGGCTCCAGCATAAGTTCCCTAGCTGTTCCCCAGTGTGTGTGTGTGTGTCCACTAAACTATAGATCTCTCTCAAGTGTTATAAACAGCTTAGTGACAAGACGCCAGGGACCTCTCTGCGCTATTATTATCATCACGCCAAAATCATGTTACCATCAAAGCATTGCTAGGATATTTCAACAAAATACACTGAGCTCAGACAACTGGTTGGGTCTACATGAACTCAGAGTAGCATAGTGACTATAATGTTATTCAAATTGAAGGTTACCAGGTTAAAGATTATTGGACAATTATGAGAATGTAGCTCTGTGCCCAAATGGTGGTGGTCTTAGCCATGAGCCTCAATATCCATGAACCTCCTGACCATGAACGTCAAGTTTCATGCGTAAATAGCTGAGTGATTAATGACAGTTGGTGTGCGTCCCAAATGGCACCCCATTCCCTGTATAGTGCACTACTTTTGACCAGAGCCTATGGTCCCTGGTCAAAAGTAGTGTACTATATAGGGATTAGGGTGCCATTTGGGACACAACTCTGCTACTCCATGCTGGCTATGTAACAGTATAGCTTCTGTCCCTCTACTAGCGCACAGTTAACTAGCTAGCATTTCCATTGGCTACAGATACACTGGTAATAGGGTGATTTAGTGATTAGCATACACAGTCTTTAACAAGTTCTCCACATATAAAAATAAATGAATACAAGTGTCAGACAACCAGATTGGAAATAAATGCACTAATGTGTTATCCTCAGATTTATTTGTAGCCTGTTTAACTGTACAAAAAAAATAACAAAATAAGAATACAAGGGAATTTTCTTTTAGTATAAACATGGATCACCACCTCCATATAAATATTTAACAATTAAGTTAATGATCTCATCATCACTTTAATACTTGTTTACACGCTGTACAAAGTTGATTAGCAAAATAATTCAATTCTAGTGCTTCAGTTGTCAGTAGGGTCTTCTTGACAAATGATAAAACACAAATAAAAGTTGATCATCATGAATGTAACAATATTAATATTTGAATCAAAAATAATTGTTTAAAAGACAAAATCAAATTGTATAAAGTTTGAAGGAGCTACATTATATATAAGTTGGCTCAGGGTTCAGGTTGTTCTTTAAAAAAAACATTGTAGCTTAAAACATCCAGAGTTCTGAGACAAAAAACACAAGTCATGCTCTACAGTGTATCAAGTATGACAACCCATTTCTATCCTTTCATTGGTTGCTTTCTTGTCAACATAACCTACTTTGAATCCTGTGGATGACACATTCACAGTAGCTAAAAATCACTCCCATATCTCCAAAAGCTTTCAATTAGGATTTTAGCTGCAGATTTGAATAAAACATTCTAGGTATTGGGAGGTACAGTAACTGTACACTAGTGGAAAGGTATTAAATATGGGCAACTTGGTTGAACATTAACAAAATAATTGTGTTCATTAAGAACTAAATGATTCTGGAATGTGTATGTAGATCTCAAGTAGAAACGCCTGCACAGCTAGAAGGCTATTTTATCTGATCAAATATTGTACCTGGGTTTGGTTGGCTGTAGCACTTAGTAGTAAAAACAACTATGAATACAAAATAAATAAAAACCTGTTCACCAAAAGCCACAGAACCGTCTTTAAAGGCAACCATCTGTCCTGTCATGCCAGGTTGGATAGTCCAGGCCCATCCATGGTCGTATTCATTAGTGGACACTGTAGCAAAACCTTTTGCAACGGCAACGAAAACACACGTTTCTTATTGGACAATTTCAGGTCGTCCCTCATTTCAGTCCGTTTTCGTTTGGCATGATCCAGGATAAGAGGTCAAATGACATTGACATTTTGTTTTCTGACCACTTCTCTCTTGGTTTGCTGCTACAACGCATAAAGCTCATGTTGCCACGGTGATCATCTGGCTACTTCTGTCCACAGGAAGCTGTGATGTCATGAGCTCTCTGAACAGTCAACTCTTTATGTTATATCACAAAGAAGCTTACTTTTTCTTAACAGTCAGTGAAGTAGCAGTCCTGTAGAGAGTTCTTCCTTCTGTGTTACAGGAGCAGCAGCACTGAAAAGGCATCTATCTGTGATGAGGACAAAGTCTGTCTGTCTAGGTTAGGGTTGCAGAATTTCTATAACTTTCACCAAATTCTCAGGTTTTCCAGAAATCCAGATCGGAAGATTCTAGATTTCCTGCTGATTCCGGGAATCTTCCAAGCAGGATTTCTAGAAAATCTGGGAATTTTCGGAAAGTTACTAGAATTTTGCTAGGTAAAAGACTGGATGTCCCCATGCTGGCCTGAGGCCCAGTCTCAGGTCTGGTCTATGTTCCTGGTTGTTAGGAGAGGATGGCAGGGACCCATCGCACTCCGACCAGGTTGTCTACGCTCGCAGAGCGCTTCTTGCCAGCTCTCCTGGCATCCTTGTACTTGTCGTCACACAACCTCGAGATCGCCTGCAGGAACAAAAAAAAAAAAACATGAATCACTAAACAAACTCAGATGTCTCACTTGAACTGAATTGTTATTGACCTTCTGGCATGGACTACATCTTCAGGCCCAAATGTCAAACCATTGCTATTAAGAGGAGCATCTGCCATCAATCTATCAAATGTTTTTTCTAAAGCCATTTTTTCAGATCAGCAGTAGTCAGAAAGTGCTCTACTATAAAATCACTTTGTGACAGCTGCTGATGTAAAAAGAGCTTTAGAAATAAATGTGGTGGCTCACCTCTAGTCGCTGGGCTTTGTCCTGGCTCAGGGGCTCCAGAGGGAAGCTCAGGTTGTTGGTCTCTGACAGCGAGCGCAGGTCAAAGTAATACTTGGCATAAACACTAGACGGAACGTTGATGTTGAACTGAAGAAGCTCCAAAAACTGACGCTCCAGCTCGTTCCTGTTCAGAAAAAAAGGTGAGAAAAAACGTTTATTTTCACAACAATTGGTAGCACTGTTACATAGACAGCTCACTGTCCTAGAGATCAAAACCAACATATTAGGGGCATGTATCCAAAACGTTGGTGTAAAACCATGAATGTACAGTACCGGTCAAAAGTTTTAGAACACCTATTCATTGTATTATGTGTTAACCAAAAAAAAGTGTTAAACAAATTAAAATATATTTTATTTGAGATTCTTCAAATAGCCACCCTTTGCCTTGATGACAGCTTTGCACACTCTTGGCATTCTCTCAACCAGCTTCACCTGGAATGCTTTTCCAACAGTCTAGAAGGAGTTCCCACATATGCTGAGCACTTGTTGGCTGTTTTTCCTTCAATCTGCAGTTCAACTCATCCCAAACTATCTCAATTTGGTTGTGGTCAGGGGATTGTGGATGCCAGGTCATCTGATGCAGCACTCCATCACTCTCCTTGGTCAAATAGCCCTAACACAGCCTGGAGGTTTGTTGGGTCATTGTCTTGTTGAAAAACAAATGGTAGTGGGACTAAGCGCAAACCAGATGGGATGGTGTATCGCTGCAGAATGCTGTGGTAGCCATGCTGGTTAAGTGTGCATTGAATTCAAAATAAATCACAGACAGTGTCACCAGCAAAGCACCCCCACTACATAACACCACTTCCTCCATGCTTTACAGTGGGAAACACACATGCAGAGATCCTCCGTTCACCCACACCGCGTCTCACAAAGACACAGCGGTTGGAACCAAAAAGCTCCAATTTGGACTACAGAACAAAGGACACATTTCCACTGGTATAATGTCCATCGCTCGTGTTTCTTGGCCCAAGCAAGTCTCTTGTTCTTATTGGCGTCCTTTAGTAGTGATTTCTTTGCAGCAATTCCACAATGAAGGCCTGATTCACACAGTCTCCTCTGAACAGTTGATGTTGAGATGTGTCTTTTACTTGAACTCTATGAAGCATTTCTTTGGGCTGCAATTTCTGAGGCTGGTAACTCTAATGAACTTATCCTCTGTAGCAGAGGTAACTCTGAGTCTTCCATTCCTGTGGTGGTCCTCATGAGAGCCAGTTTCATCATAGCGCTTGATGGTTTTTGCAACTGCACTTGAAGAAACTTTCAAAATGTTCCTTATTGACTGATCTTCATGTCTTAAAGTAATGGACTGTCATTTCTCTTTGGTTATTTGAGCCGTTCTTGCCATAATATAGACTTAGTCTTTTACCAAATATGGCTATCTTCTGTATACCACCCCTACCTTGTACCAACTCATTAAGGAGGAAAGAAATGTCACATTAACTTTTAAGAAGCCACACCTGTTAATTTAAATGCATTCCAGGGGACTACCTCATGAAGCTGGTTGAGAGAAAGCCGAAGAGTGTGCAAAGCTGTCATAAAGGCAAAAGGCTGTCTACATTGAAGAATCTCAAATATATTTTGATTTGTTTAACAGTACTTTGGTTACTACAGTCTTGGTCAAAAGTTTTGAGAATGAGACAAATATTAATTTTCACAAAGTCTGCTGCCTCAGTTTGTTTGATGCCAATTTGCATATACTCCAGAATGTTATGAGGAGTGATCAGATGAATTGCAATTAATTGCAGTCCCTCTTTGCCATGCAAATGAACTGAATCCCCAAAAACATTTCCACTGCATTTCAGCCCTGCCACAAAAGGACCAGCTGACATGTCAGTGATTCTCTCGTTAACACAGGTGTGAGTGTTGACGAGGACAAGGCTGGAGATCACTCTGTCATGCTGATTGAGTTCGAATAACAGACTGGAAGCTTCAAAAGGGTGGTGCTTGGAATCATTGTTCTTCCTCTGTCAACCAGTTACCTGCAAGGAAACACATGCCGTCATCATTGCTTTGCACAAAAAGGGCTTCACAGGCAAGGATATTGCTGCCAGTAAGATTGCACCTAAATCAACCATTTATCGGATCATCAAGAACTTCAAGGAGAGCGGTTCAATTGTTGTGAAGAAGGCTTCAGGGCGCCCAAGAAAGTCCAGCAAGCGCCAGGACCATCTCCTAAAGTTGATTCAGCTGCGGGATCGGGGCACCACCAGTACAGAGCTTGCTCAGGAATGGCAGCTGGCAGGTGTGCATCTGCACGCACAGTGAGGCAAAGACTTTTGGAGGAAGGCCTGGTGTCAAGAAGGGCAGCAAAGAAGCCACTTCTCTCCAGGAAAAACATCAGGCACAGACTGATATTCTGCAAAAGGTACAGGGATTGGACTGCTGAGGACTGGGTAAAGTCATTTTCTCTGATGAATCCCCTTTCCGATTGTTTGGGGCATCCGGAAAAAAGCTTGTGCTTTGCATCAACTTCATGTAATTGTCAATAAAAGCCTTTGACACTTATGAAATGCTTATAATTATACTTCAGTATTCCATAGTAACATCTGACAAAAATGTCTAAAGACCCTGAAGCAGCAAACTTTGTGGAAATTAATATTTGTGTCATTCTCAAAACCTTTGGCCACGACTGTACATGACTCTGTGTTATTTCATAGTTTTGATGTCTTCACTATTATTCTACAATGTAGAAAATAGTAAAAATAATGAAAAACCCTTGAATGAGTAAGTGTTCTAAAACTTTTGACCGGCAGTGTATATGCTTTTGATTTCAAAATGTGGTCCAATGTCAGCCATAAATCAGTAAAGCTTTAAGTTTAAGCATTTATTCAGAAAAAGTGTACTTTAAAATGCAAGCAGCAAAACAGGTCAGCTACAATTAGCCGGCAGAAGAGAAGAGTCCCTGTTGAAAATAACATCCTGAAAATAAAATGTATCATGTTCCCATTCCAGTCATGGACATACACTCTAGACATGTGACACAAACATGTGAGACACTGAAGTATATAATCACACACACAAATGTCTGAGGATCTGACAGTCGTCTATGTTCCATATATTGATTGATTAACTCACATGTCCTCCACGGTGATGTCTTTGAGGATCTGGCAGTAGTCTACGTTCCACACAGCCTGATCGTCCCAGACTTTAGATGCCAGCAGGATGGCTCCCAGCAACATACGCTTCCAGTTCCCTGGGCCAATGTCTATGTCTGCATACGTCAGCAGCCTCTCAACGTACACCTAAAAAACACAAAGGGAAAATGAATACTAAAGTCATGAGGTAATTGAGGCCACTACCTTTGTGATATTGGTTACATCCCAAATGGAACCCTATTCCCTAAATAGTATGTTAATCTCCTGATAATGCACACACAGAGCCATGTTCAAAATCTGACCCGTATCTCAAGCTTGAATCATACAGTGACCTCCCCCTCAACCCCACTGATCCTCACCCGAGGCACACAACACACCCCCATCCCTACTCCCTCTCTCACAGCTCCCTTCAGCCCCCAGGGCGCTCTCAGGATGATCTCAGGAGACAAGCCAAGGATGTGTGTAAATTGAAGACAAGGTCACAACATTGGTGCATCGAAATGTCACGTGGTGTGTGGAAAATGCGTTTCTCCGATTCTGACATTAGCCCTTCTCTGCTCTGGCTGCAGACCGACTGTGTATTCCACAGGCAGTAGAGTAGTTTCTCTGCTCTGGCTGCAGACCGACTGTGTATTCCACAGGCAGTAGAGTAGTTTCTCTGCTCTGGCTGCAGACCGACTGTGTATTCCACAGGCAGTAGAGTAGTTTCTCTGCTCTGGCTGCAGACCGACTGTGTATTCCACAGGCAGTAGAGTAGTTTCTCTGCTCTGGCTGCAGACCGACTGTGTATTCCACAGGCAGTAGAGTAGTTTCTCTGCTCTGGCTGCAGACCGACTGTGTATTCCACAGGCAGTAGAGTAGTTTCTCTGCTCTGGCTGCAGACCGACTGTGTATTCCACAGGCAGTAGAGTAGTTTCTCTGCTCTGGCTGCAGACCGACTGTGTATTCCAGAGGCAGTAGAGTAGTTTCTCTGCTCTGGCTGCAGACCGACTGTGTATTCCACAGGCAGTAGAGTAGTTTCTCTGCTCTGGCTGCAGACCGACTGTGTATTCCACAGGCAGTAGAGTAGTTTCTCTGCTCTGGCTGCAGACCGACTGTGTATTCCACAGGCAGTAGAGTAGTTTCTCTGCTCTGGCTGCAGACCGACTGTGTATTCCACAGGCAGTAGAGTAGTTTCTCTGCTCTGGCTGCAGACCGACTGTGTATTCCACAGGCAGTAGAGTAGTTTCTCTGCTCTGGCTGCAGACCGACTGTGTATTCCACAGGCAGTAGAGTAGTTTCTCTGGTCTGGCTGCAGACCGACTGTGTATTCCACAGGCAGTAGAGTAGTTTCTCTGGTCTGGCTGCAGACAGACTGTGTATTCCAGAGGCAGTAGAGTAGTTTCTCTGCTCTGGCTGCAGACCGACTGTGTATTCCAGAGGCAGTAGAGTAGTTTCTCTGCTCTGGCTGCAGACCGACTGTGTATTCCAGAGGCAGTAGAGTAGTTTCTCTGCTCTGGCTGCAGACCGACTGTGTATTCCAGAGGCAGTAGAGTAGTTTCTCTGCTCTGGCTGCAGACCGACTGTGTATTCCACAGGCAGTAGAGTAGTTTCTCTGCTCTGGCTGCAGACCGACTGTGTATTCCACAGGCAGTAGAGTAGTTTCTCTGCTCTGGCTGCAGACCGACTGTGTATTCCACAGGCAGTAGAGTAGTTTCTCTGCTCTGGCTGCAGACCGACTGTGTATTCCACAGGCAGTAGAGTAGTTTCTCTGTTCTGGCTGCAGACCGACTGTGTATTCCACAGGCAGTAGAGTAGTTTCTCTGCTCTGGCTGCAGACCGACTGTGTATTCCAGAGGCAGTAGAGTAGTTTCTCTGCTCTGGTTGCAGACCGACTGTGTATTCCACAGGCAGTAGAGTAGTTTCTCTGCTCTGGTTGCAGACCGACTGTGTATTCCACAGGCAGTAGAGTAGTTTCTCTGCTCTGGTTGCAGACCGACTGTGTATTCCAGAGGCAGTAGAGTAGTTTCTCTGCTCTGGTTGCAGACCGACTGTGTATTCCACAGGCAGTAGAGTAGTTTCTCTGCTCTGGCTGCAGACCGACTGTGTATTCCACAGGCAGTAGAGTAGTTTCTCTGCTCTGGCTGCAGACCGACTGTGTATTCCACAGGCAGTAGAGTAGTTTCTCTGCTCTGGCTGCAGACCGACTGTGTATTCCACAGGCAGTAGAGTAGTTTCTCTGCTCTGGCTGCAGACCGACTGTGTATTCCACAGGCAGTAGAGTAGTTTCTCTGCTCTGGGTGCAGACCGACTGTGTATTCCACAGGCAGTAGAGTAGTTTCTCTGCTCTGGCTGCAGACCGACTGTGTATTCCACAGGCAGTAGAGTAGTTTCTCTGCTCTGGTTGCAGACCGACTGTGTATTCCACAGGCAGTAGAGTAGTTTCTCTGCTCTGGTTGCAGACCGACTGTGTATTCCACAGGCAGTAGAGTAGTTTCTCTGCTCTGGTTGCAGACCGACTGTGTATTCCAGAGGCAGTAGAGTAGTTTCTCTGCTCTGGTTGCAGACCGACTGTGTATTCCACAGGCAGTAGAGTAGTTTCTCTGCTCTGGCTGCAGACCGACTGTGTATTCCACAGGCAGTAGAGTAGTTTCTCTGCTCTGGCTGCAGACCGACTGTGTATTCCACAGGCAGTAGAGTAGTTTCTCTGCTCTGGCTGCAGACCGACTGTGTATTCCACAGGCAGTAGAGTAGTTTCTCTGCTCTGGCTGCAGACCGACTGTGTATTCCACAGGCAGTAGAGTAGTTTCTCTGCTCTGGCTGCAGACCGACTGTGTATTCCACAGGCAGTAGAGTAGTTTCTCTGCTCTGGCTGCAGACCGACTGTGTATTCCACAGGCAGTAGAGTAGTTTCTCTGCTCTGGCTGCAGACCGACTGTGTATTCCACAGGCAGTAGAGTAGTTTCTCTGCTCTGGCTGCAGACCGACTGTGTATTCCACAGGCAGTAGAGTAGTTTCTCTGGTCTGGCTGCAGACCGACTGTGTATTCCACAGGCAGTAGAGTAGTTTCTCTGGTCTGGCTGCAGACAGACTGTGTATTCCAGAGGCAGTAGAGTAGTTTCTCTGCTCTGGCTGCAGACCGACTGTGTATTCCAGAGGCAGTAGAGTAGTTTCTCTGCTCTGGCTGCAGACCGACTGTGTATTCCAGAGGCAGTAGAGTAGTTTCTCTGCTCTGGCTGCAGACCGACTGTGTATTCCAGAGGCAGTAGAGTAGTTTCTCTGCTCTGGCTGCAGACCGACTGTGTATTCCACAGGCAGTAGAGTAGTTTCTCTGCTCTGGCTGCAGACCGACTGTGTATTCCACAGGCAGTAGAGTAGTTTCTCTGTTCTGGCTGCAGACCGACTGTGTATTCCACAGGCAGTAGAGTAGTTTCTCTGCTCTGGCTGCAGACCGACTGTGTATTCCAGAGGCAGTAGAGTAGTTTCTCTGCTCTGGTTGCAGACCGACTGTGTATTCCACAGGCAGTAGAGTAGTTTCTCTGCTCTGGTTGCAGACCGACTGTGTATTCCACAGGCAGTAGAGTAGTTTCTCTGCTCTGGTTGCAGACCGACTGTGTATTCCAGAGGCAGTAGAGTAGTTTCTCTGCTCTGGTTGCAGACCGACTGTGTATTCCACAGGCAGTAGAGTAGTTTCTCTGCTCTGGCTGCAGACCGACTGTGTATTCCACAGGCAGTAGAGTAGTTTCTCTGCTCTGGCTGCAGACCGACTGTGTATTCCACAGGCAGTAGAGTAGTTTCTCTGCTCTGGCTGCAGACCGACTGTGTATTCCACAGGCAGTAGAGTAGTTTCTCTGCTCTGGGTGCAGACCGACTGTGTATTCCACAGGCAGTAGAGTAGTTTCTCTGCTCTGGCTGCAGACCGACTGTGTATTCCACAGGCAGTAGAGTAGTTTCTCTGCTCTGGTTGCAGACCGACTGTGTATTCCACAGGCAGTAGAGTAGTTTCTCTGCTCTGGTTGCAGACCGACTGTGTATTCCACAGGCAGTAGAGTAGTTTCTCTGCTCTGGTTGCAGACCGACTGTGTATTCCAGAGGCAGTAGAGTAGTTTCTCTGCTCTGGTTGCAGACCGACTGTGTATTCCACAGGCAGTAGAGTAGTTTCTCTGCTCTGGCTGCAGACCGACTGTGTATTCCACAGGCAGTAGAGTAGTTTCTCTGCTCTGGCTGCAGACCGACTGTGTATTCCACAGGCAGTAGAGTAGTTTCTCTGCTCTGGCTGCAGACCGACTGTGTATTCCACAGGCAGTAGAGTAGTTTCTCTGCTCTGGCTGCAGACCGACTGTGTATTCCACAGGCAGTAGAGTAGTTTCTCTGCTCTGGCTGCAGACCGACTGTGTATTCCACAGGCAGTAGAGTAGTTTCTCTGCTCTGGCTGCAGACCGACTGTGTATTCCACAGGCAGTAGAGTAGTTTCTCTGCTCTGGCTGCAGACCGACTGTGTATTCCACAGGCAGTAGAGTAGTTTCTCTGCTCTGGCTGCAGACCGACTGTGTATTCCAGAGGCAGTAGAGTAGTTTCTCTGCTCTGGCTGCAGACCGACTGTGTATTCCACAGGCAGTAGAGTAGTTTCTCTGCTCTGGCTGCAGACCGACTGTGTATTCCACAGGCAGTAGAGTAGTTTCTCTGCTCTGGCTGCAGACCGACTGTGTATTCCACAGGCAGTAGAGTAGTTTCTCTGCTCTGGCTGCAGACCGACTGTGTATTCCACAGGCAGTAGAGTAGTTTCTCTGCTCTGGCTGCAGACCGACTGTGTATTCCACAGGCAGTAGAGTAGTTTCTCTGCTCTGGCTGCAGACCGACTGTGTATTCCACAGGCAGTAGAGTAGTTTCTCTGCTCTGGCTGCAGACCGACTGTGTATTCCACAGGCAGTAGAGTAGTTTCTCTGCTCTGGCTGCAGACCGACTGTGTATTCCACAGGCAGTAGAGTAGTTTCTCTGCTCTGGCTGCAGACCGACTGTGTATTCCACAGGCAGTAGAGTAGTTTCTCTGCTCTGGCTGCAGACCGACTGTGTATTCCAGAGGCAGTAGAGTAGTTTCTCTGCTCTGGCTGCAGACCGACTGTGTATTCCAGAGGCAGTAGAGTAGTTTCTCTTCTCTGGCTGCAGACCGACTGTGTATTCCAGAGGCAGTAGAGTAGTTTCTCTGCTCTGGTTGCAGACCGACTGTGCATTCCACAGGCAGTAGAGTATTAGCCGCAGGCCTTGTACTGTACATTGATGACTCAGTGGCTTACTGGCTTTGGCCGCTGGCGGTTGGCCTAGTTTTCCTCCACTGCTGCTCTTGACAGTCTCTGAATCTGCCTGCCAGCAGCCTACAGACACAGGTTAGTTAGGAGGCTTCTTCTGGCAACCTATTCCCTATATAGACGTATGGGCCCTGGTCAAAAGTAGTCCACTAAATAGGGAATAGGTTGCAATTTGGGATGCAAACACTGTGCCTCTGGCAGACTGACTCACATGGTGATCAGCCTGAGACAGGAACACTCCAAGCCTGTGTCTGACCGGGGATAAACATACTGAGACAGTGACTAACAGGACACCAGATGATCAAACATGTCGCTAAAGGGGATAAAATAACTTGGTGGAGAGGACTTCTGTCGGCCCAGTCTGAGAAGGTATCTGATGAGCAGTGGTGTAAAGTACTTAAGTAAAAAATACTTAAGTCGTTTTTTGGGGGGTATCTGTACTTTACTTTTTACTCCATACATTTTCCCTGACAAGCAAAAGTGCTCATTACATTTTGAATGCTTAGCAGGACAGAAAAATAGTCAAATTCATGCACTTATCAAGAGAACACGGTCACCCCTACTGCCTCTGTTCTGGCTGACTCATTAAACAAATGCATATTTTGTAAATTATGTCTGAGTGCTGGAGTGTGCCCCTGGCCATCTGAAAATAAAGAAAACAATAAAATTGTGCCATATGCTTTGCTAAATAATTGGAATTTTACATGTTTTATACTTATTTTTATCTCCAATTTCATGGTATCCAATTGGTACAATGCCCACTTAACCCGGAAGCCAGCCGCACCAATGTGTCGGAGGAAACACCGTACACCTGGCGACCGTGTCAGCGTGCAGTGCGCCCCGGCCCGCCACAGGAGTCGCTAGTGCGCGACGGGACAAGGACATCCCTGCCGGCCAAACCCTCGCCTAACCTTGACGACGCTGGGCAATTCTGCACCGCCCCACGGGTCTCCCGGTCACGGCCGGCTGCAACAGAGCCTGGACTCGAACCCAGAATCTCTAATGGCACAGCTAGCACTGTGATGCAGTGCCTTAGACCACTGCGCCACTCAGGAGGCCCTATGATTTAAACTTTTAATAATAAAGTATTCTTTAGTAATTACATTTACTTTTGATACTTAACCCATTTAATCCCGAATTTTTCCCAGACATGAAAATATCCAAATCAAGTGTCATTAGTAACCCTTTGAAGTAATCAATCATTCTTTTTTGAAATTTTAATGGAAAAGTAGGTGAAAAAGTGTGTTTTATGGTCGGTCACAATTGTGACCGGTGGGATGTTACGTATACTAAATTAACATATTTCTCCTATGCAGTTATCAAAGTTCTTATAAGTCCCAACCCAGTTATTAACACATTTAAAACTCTGTCACTGGCTGTCCCCAGCCTTGCCTCTAGAATGCCCCGTCACGTTCTAGTGTGACTATTTTACACATCAAAAACCCTTATACAACACGATATGAATACTGAGAGCAAAGACAAAAAAACAACCATCAATGTATTTCAACATTTTTACTTTATTGTAACATTGTTACTTTAGTGCAACATGTATTGAAACATTAATATTCTAACTTTATTGTAACATTTGAACTTGTACTTTAGTGCAATATTCATTGTAACATTGTCATTGTGACATTTTAGTGCAACATTCACTAACAACTGTGTAGCAGTCGTGTGATTCATTCCCACTGAACATAAAGGTAACATTTAGGATAGAGGTAGCCTGTAGAATATGCATTCAAGTAGAGGCCTACACTGAACAAAATACAATTATATATATATATATTTAAAAAGCACCACTGCACAATGAGTGCTTATATATACATACAGTATATCATAGAGTTAGGCTTCAGAACCAAGTGCAAAATTAGTTTGTGCATCACTATTTTTGAACTGTGATCAGTCAGTCCTACTGTCATACAGTGTCTTGAATCAATTGACCTTCTTTTCCAAAAACATTTCAGTCATTTTGATTGTCTTTTTCGTCGAATTTTCTTTTCTTCCTAGAGTCCGTTGTATTGCTTCTCCTCACCCTTTATCGACTTTTCTATTTTGTCTTTTATTGTCTTTTTCAGCCCTTTTTCATTCGATCTTATCTCCTTTTCTACTGTCCATGGTATATCTTGAAGCACTCAATGTGCAGTGGCGCTTTGCATTTCTCACATGCATAGGTAGTACGTTTGTCACAATGACGACTTCTCTGGAACCGGTGCATCGTGTTGATTGGCCAGTGAGAAGTTTTGTCATATCTTGCCTGAGCTTCAACAGTAGCAGCCAGTAAAGATCTCCTTCCGTGGCTCAGTGGTTTCGTGCCAAACTTTTGCATATTTGGGCTGTATACTATGTGTTTTGGAATCACAGCGGTGGCAGGCCTCTTCGATCGTTTGAACACTCAATCTTTATTTTTGACCACCTGCAGCTTTTCCCTTGGCTCTTCTGACTGGACCCTCTGGCAGGTAGAGGCCCTTGGCTCTTCATTATCAACAATGGAGGGGGGTGGTGGAGGTTGTGGATGGGGGGGGGATGAGGGGTAGGTCATCATCTCTGATAACGTTGTTCCTGTCATGATCTGTTTGCATATGTTCAGGATATGCATTCAACAGCCTGACTGGCAAATGGCCTGTCCATAGTCCATATCTGACCCATCGCTATCACAATCACTCAGGACAGCATCTTTCTCATTTTGAGGGATAACTGCAATGTTGCATGCCTTGTCTGGGCAGTCACCTAGATCAACATATCCAGAACTTGACTCAAAGTGAAACTACAAGAAAGAACAGAGTAGAAAGTTAGTTAGAACAAGAACTATGTATGTGTATCAGTATGTGTATACCTAGACGCACTGTGTTATCCTGCCGGTCACTATTGTTGCCGTCAACATGTTTACACATTCTATGACCACACTGAACAAAGTTGAGTAATTGCAAATGAATGTATCAATACTAGACACCTTAAAGATGATGTGTACCAAAACTTTTTGTCCTAACTTTATGTTAACATACTTTACTAACCTTTTGTTTGGGAGCTTTGATGCAGTCATCCTCTTCTCATGGTGCAACCAGGAAGTAAACAGCTCTGGTCATGTGACAATTCACACTAAACATGTGACACTGCACACCTTTCATTGAGACCCTTTATTATTTCAATATTTGCTGGAAATACATTGATAGATCATTCAGTAACATTTTTAGAGCCTTATAACTGAAAACGTTTTTTACGGTCACTATTGTGACCGATGGGATTAAATAGGTTAAGTATATTTAAAACCAAATACTTTTAGACTTTTACTCAAGTAGTATTTTACTGGCTGACTTTCACTTGAGTAAATTTCTATTAAGGTATCTATACTTTTACTCAAGTATGACAATTGGGTTATTTTTCCACCACTGCTGATGAGTTGAAAATTAACTTTTCGAAAAAGATACAGGCCACCTCTGATGAAACATTGAGTATCCCATTGGTAAGCTTCCTGGTAAAAAGTAGTGCACTATATAGGTTATAGGGTGCCATTTGGGACACAAACAAGGGAGTCAACCATCCTCCTCCTTTACCAGTGTAACAATGGCACATTCTGCAGTGAGCTGAGCAGCGCTGAACAGCATCCGGACGAAGCGGTAGATCTGTTTCTGCTCTGGGTTGTGTTTGTCATAGTCAGACGGCACTTCTGATTTCTGTGAGAGTAGAAGAACGTGAAGGCTTTATGAACAGAGTATAAAAACTACATTTATAGAGTCATACATGCATGCACGCATAAACACAGTGGGTCAATATGAACACATGCACGGATTGCTTCGGCTATTACCGAGAGAGGGTGAAGCTTCTCGTCAAAAATGTCTTGCTGCATTCCTCCATCTGTGTCCCTGAAACAGGCCATTCAGGAAAGGTCAACTGTTTTACTGAACTGTTACACTAGCTAGCCAAACTCTCCATTCAAGGCATTGCTTACTCAAAGTGATAGGGTATTCTTACCTGTTCTTTATATGGTAATATATTGCAAGGGATACACTGTAGAGAAGGAAAAACAGGTCGTGGTTGAGGCATTTGTCATAACTTTCTGGACTTTCTGTACTGTTCCATACGTCAACTCGTGAAAATGTAACTGGGACATATACTCACCATTTGATGGTGAATTTAAGGTTGGGCTGACTGACAGTGTTGTCATCTAGGAAGATGGTGGAACAGGAGCTGTGTTTTCGTCTCCTTGATCCATGCTACGATAATGAAATAGAATTACAAATACACATATATGGCTACAAATACAAGAGCTGACTGTTAGAGGGCATGCTGTTATTAGAGGGCATATTGATACATGAAATAAGGTTTCTACAGTAGGCAACTTGGTCAAACGGAGCACGCGATGGACATGCATGACAAATGAAGACATGAAATGCAATAATGTATCGGCTATCTAAGGACTGTTAATCATTTACAATAATGCAGAGATTTCTTCACTCCTAACACGTTACCATGAATGATGCAAGCCGGCACTAACTATATTCATTTAACAGGATGTCACATGAGTTGCAACTGAATGGATCCATGGAGGACATAATGTTGTACATTACCTTTGACTCGTCAATGTGTGCTAACTTGTAAAACAACACAAGGAATTATCATGGGCAATTCATACATTATGAATCAGCTACAAAGACTAAATTTCCAACATCATGAAATAATATAGATGCCTATATTTAATAAGCATTTAATACTCACATGATTGATGAAGAGGCTCTTTCTTTTTTCACGCACTTAACAGAGAGATAAAAAGAGAAAGAGCGAGAAAGGCTTTGATCCTTGGTTATCAGCATTAACCTAGAAATTACATAAAGCAATAGAAAAAAAAAGCATCATGGTAGATTTGCCAGCATGATCAGCAAGACATTCTGCACTGAAACAGAAAGGCTTCTATGGATCCTACCTGGAATATTTGCGACAAACTTGTACAGAGAGAAGCATTTCAAAGTGTGCACAAAGAGGACAACGCAGTTAATATCACATTATCAGAGCTGGTTAGTCACAAAGGCAAGTCCTAACTTCCACATACGCATTAATGTCAAGTAACATTTTGACCTAACTATTAAAGTAAAGCATTCACTTAAGTGGAAGCTAGGATTCCCCCCTAATGCTGGTTAGACACTGAGAACATTATAGACAGACTCCACTCTGCAGCTAGGGGGAAGCAGAAGCACTCCGTGACATACAGTAGCCTGAGCTTATACTCACCATTTTTGATAGGCAACTCCACTGAAAGAGAACCAAAATCCATCTACTTCATTTACCTGTCCAACTCAAAAACACACAACTATCATTGGCTCTCACTTTAACACATGGGTGTGTATCAAATGTCACCTTTTCTTTGATGCAGCTTTGATTCTGGACAATGGTGTCACTTAACCTGCTCTGCTGCCAGTACTGTCTTGTTACAGTATAACACAACTAAGCATGACCCAAAAGTTCTTCAAATCAGTCATAAGCAGGCATTGTTCCTAGTAAAATACCCATATTTATCAGAGAAAAACACAGTAATAGTGTGATAGTATGAGAATCCACAGAGGCTGCTGGTACTGCTAGTGAAACACCCCAGGGCAAGGCATATATTACCACAGAGATCAAAGCTGACTGTGTTCAATGGAAGCTGTATGATCTGGGATTGTAATAGCATATTTTGTATTGTATTGTGTTAGAGGTTATACTGTACTGCCGTTTGTATCAAGCGTCTCAGAGTCGGTGTGCTGATCTAGGATCAGGTCCCCCGTCCATGTAATCGTATTCATTATGATCTAAAAGGCAATACGGATCCCTACACTGAGATGCTTTATGAATACGTGGCCAGGAGTTTTCACTAATAAACCTGTGTTTTTTTCTTGATCAGGTCACATGATCAGGAAAACCCTTGGTCTTCCCTAAAGGCCTTAGATAAAGTCCATGTTAAATGCACCTGTTGAGGGATTCCAAAGAGTCTAAGATTCATTGATTTATTAAGACCAACTCACCACCCGGCTGAGATTTACTGAGGAATATTGTGCTGGCCCGAGGATGGTCAGAGGGGTTGTACTCCATGTTCAACTCTGTGAAAACAAAATCACTGTCAGTTACTGGATGTCATTGTAAGCAATATCAACTATGGTATAAGTCCCAAATGGCACCCAATTTCCTTTATAGTGCACTGCACTTTAGGTTCCTGGTCAAAAGTAGTGGAATAAATAAATCTAATCAAAATGTATTTGTCACACGCTTCGTAAACAACAGGCGTAGACTAACAATGAAATGCTTACTTACGGGTAATTTTCCAACAATGCAGAGTTAAAATAAAAAAAGTGACATGAGGGAGCAACTACACAGTGAATAACAAGCGAGCTAGCTAGCTAGGTAGCTTTTTATTACATTTTTTATGACCAGCACTGTAGGTGCGTGAGACAACTTTACCAGCATCATAGCATACGTATCAATGAATCGTTGTGACATATGAAATACGTGACATATGAAATACGAGTGTAATCAATGTGTAATAATTAGGTAAAAAATTAAGGAACGTGTTAAATTATTATGTGACGTGCAGTCATATTCAGGTCCTGATTGGTCAACAAGCTTATTTGACGTGTATCTTTTTTGACACGCAAAGACCCAAACAGCGTTCCATAGAAATCCTGGTTGAGAATGAAACGACTGAACAAATGAAACAGCACAGCAAGTAAGTGAAAGAAATAGGTTTGATTATGATAATGGAGACATACGTAAATGGCAACAAAATAACTTTTTGGTCAGTGTGGTGTGTGTGTGTAACCTTTATTTAACTAGGCAAGTCAGTTAGGCCGTCACCTACCCCGGCCAAACCCGGACGACGATGGGCCAAATTGTGCGCCGCCCTATGGGACTCCCAATCACGGCCGGATGTAATACAGCCTGGATTCGAACCAGGGACTGTAGTGACACCTCTTGCACTGAGATGCAGTGCCTTAGACCGCTGCGTCCATGTGTGTGTGTTAACTATTTAACTGTACTAGAATGCTTAAAAGGCAGCAAAAAAATTAAATAAATATCGGTATTGTTTTTTTTGTCAAGGAAAATATCAGAATTGGCCCAACATTTTATTTCGGTGCATCACTAGTTACAACCTTATTCTAAAACGTCTCAATCTACACACAATACCCCATAATGACAAAGCAAAAAAATGGTTTAGACATTTTTGAAATGTTGATAAAAACTTAACTTATTTACATAAGTATTCTGACCCTTTGCAATGAGACACAAAATTGAGCTCAGGTGCATCCTGTTATCATTGGTCATCCTTGAGATGTTTCTACAACTTGGAGTCCACCTGTGGTCAATTAAATTGATTGGACATGATTTGGAAAAGGCACACACTTGTCTATATAAGGTCCCACAGTTGACAGTGCATGTCAGAGCAAAAACCAAGCCATGAGGTCAAAGGAATTGCCCGTAGAGCTCAGAGACAGGATTGTGTTGAGGCACAGACCTGGGGAAGGGTACCAAAACATTTCTGCAGCATTGAAGGTCCCTAAGAACACAGTGACCTCCATCATTCTTAAACGGAAGTAGTTTGGAACCACCAAGACTCTTCCTAGAGCTGGCTGCCCGGCCAAACTGAGCAATCGGGGGAGAAGGGCCTTGGTCAGGGAGATGACCAAAAACCCAACGGTCACTGACAGAGCACCAGAGTTCCTCTGTGGAGATGGGAGAATCTTCCAGAAGGACAACCATCTCTGCAACACTCCACCAATCAGGCATTTATGGTAGTGGCCAGACAAAGGCACAACAGACCGCTTGGAATTTGCCAAAAGGCCCCTAAAGGACTCTGAAAATGAGAAACAAGATTCTCCAGTCTGATGGAACCAAGATTGATCTCTTTGGCCTGAATGCAAAGCGTCACGTCTGGAGGAAACCAGGCACCACTCATCACCTGACCAATACCATCCCTACGGTGAAGCATGGTGGTGGCAGCATCATGCTGTGGGTTCAGCGGTAGGGACTGGGAGAGTAGTCAGGATTAAGGGAAAGGCAAAGTACAGAGAGATTCTTGATGAAAACCTGCTCCAGAGCACTCAGGACCTAAGACTGGGGCAAAGGTTCACATTCCAACAGGACAATGACCCTAAACACACAGCCAAGACAACACAGGAGTGACTTCGGGAAAAGTCTCTGAATGTCCTTGAGTGGCCCAGCCAGAGCCTGGACTTGAATCCAATCGAACATCTATGGAAAGACCTGAAAATAGCTGTGCAACGATGCTCCCCATCCAACCTGACAGAGCTTGAGAGGATACAGGTGTGCCAAATACAGGTGTGCCAAGCTTGTAGCGTCATACCCAAATGTGTTTCAAAGTACTGAGTAAAGGGTCTGAATACTTATGTAAATGTAATATTTGTATTTATTTTTTATACATTTGTAAAAATGTCTAAAACCTATTTTTGCATTCTCATTATGGGGTATTGTGTGTAGATTGAGGATTATTATTTAATTTAATCCATTTTAGATTAAGGCTGTAACGTAAAAAAAATTGGAAAATGTCAAGGGGTCTGAATACTTTCCGAATGCACTGTAACAGACTGATCTGTAGCAGCAGCGCATGTAGAGCAGTAGCAGCAGCGCATGTGGTGAGTGTGAAAGTGTGTGTGTGGCATTAGTATGCATGTGTAATGTGCAAGGGTGTGTGTGTGTCAGTATGTGTGATTGTGTGCAGAGTCAGTGTAAGAAAGTTAGTTTAAAAAAAGGGTCAACGCAGGTAGTCTGGATAGCCATTTGATTAACCATTTTGCAGCCTTGTTTAGCAGTCTTATGGCTTGGGGGTAGAAGCTGTTCAGGGTCCTGTTGGTTCCAGATTTGGTCCACTGGTACCGCTTGCAGAGCGGTAGCAGATAAAACAGTCTATGGCTTGGGTGGCTGGAGTGAAAAATGTTTCCTCTGACACTACCTGGTACAGAGGTCCTGGATGACAGGGAGCTCGGCCCCAGTGATGTAATTGGCCGTACTCACCACCCTCTGTAGCGCCTTTGCGGTCGGGTGCCTTGCAGTTGCCGTACAAAGCAGTGATGCAGCCAGTCAACATGCCCTCAGCCAGTCAACACGCTCTCTGTATCATTTTTGGAGAATCTGAGGGCCCGTGCCAAATCTTTTCATTCTCCTGAGGGGGATGAGACATTGTTGTGCCTTCATCACAACTGTGGGGGGGTGTGTGGACCATGTTAATTCCTGAGTGATGTGGACACCGAGGAACTTGAAGCTCTCGACCCGCTCCACTAAAGTCCCATCGATGTGAATAAGGGTGTGCTCGCCCCTCCGTTTACTGTAGTCCACGATCAGCTCATTTGTCTTGCTGACATTGAGGGTGAGGTTGTTGTCCTGGCACGACACTGCCAGGTCTCTGACCTCCTCCCTACAGGCTGCCTCATAGGGAATAGCGTGTCATTTTAAATGCAAACTAAAATATAATCTGTCAAGTAGAGCTCAGAAGTGGCATGTTCCTCAAGTTACAACATAATGTCTTGCGAGAAAGAAAACAACCTCTTGCTGAATATGAAAACATTTAATTGTAGACTATTTTTTATTTGACCTTTATTTAACTAGGTAAGTCAGCTAAGAACAAATTCTTATTTACAACGACGGCCTACACCGGCCAAACCCGGACGATGCTGGGCCAATTGTGCACCGCCCTACGGGACCTCAATCACAGCCGGATGTGACACAGCCTGGATTCGAACCAGGTACTGCAGTAATGCCTCTAACACTGAGATGCAGTGTCTTAGACCACTGCGCCACTCGGGAGCCCAGACAAACACATGCAACTGAGAACTGACCGACAAAATGTAGGGGTGAGATGACATAATTTCAAAAAGATGACATTTATACCCTACGTTTTTCTCTCATCCGTGAATTGGCCTCATTCAGCCACAAGGACAGACCATAAACATGTCCGATACAATATTAGGGTCAAACCAAGCCGAGCTGTACTGGCCTGGCCTGATTATACGTCCACGATAGTTCCTGAAAGCATGCTGGAAAGGACAATGTGAAAAGAAAATATCCAAGCCAGCACAGTACGGGTCGGCTCTATAGACAGGAGGCCATATGTGTTGTACACACAGTGTAAAGGCAGAGGGCAGCACATGCTAGTGCTGAGAAGGATTACCCGCTGGCAGTGATTAAAATGCTAATTCATAGATTTCCTAGAAAACACAGGGGACAGTCACACAAGCAGCCAGTGAAGGACCACAGGTTGCAGCCTGTCCTACATAGTGCTCTGGTCAAGGTAATGCACTGTGTTTTGTTGCATGCTGTTCTCCCTAGTCCTCTTTCATCCTTAAGTGTTTTTTTCCCTCTTCACTCTCAGAGACATTGGAGCATGATTCATGCTTTGTGATTCAGAGCAAATCTACATCACAGCCTAGGGATATGAGCTACGGATTGGCGTGCACATGTGTACATGTACATCAAATAGATTGTTACGCTCATATGCTATACATGTGCTATGGTATCAAATCAAAAGTTTATTGGTCACGTACACAGATTTGTAGAGGTTATTGCAGGTGCATCAAAATACTTAGCAAAATACTGCAAAGTTGTTTAGGAGATAGAAACAGGGCGACCGCTTGTCGGCGCCATCTTTTCGTACATTACCCCGATTGAGAAAAAAGGTACTGATGGATAGTAATTTAAAAGATATTAGTAGCTACCATTCACTTGGACTCCGCATCTTAAAGAAGTCTTCAGGATAAAGTGTGCAAAACAATATGCATTTTATACCATTTAACATGGACTCAGGCCCTCACGAAGTCACCATTCCAGAGGCAAAAACACCTCAGCACACCTGCTGAACCAGGAAAAGGGGACTTTGTGCTCAAACAACTGGACTAAAGATGCTACCTTAAAGAATAGAATCCAATCAAACCACACAGCTAGGCCAACTTCATACTCAAGAGTGGGAAAAGTCCCTCGAAGATGCTTACGGTTCTTTTTGGTCGAGAATTTTTTTTGTGGAAGGTACTACACTGCGTAAAGACCCCCCCCCTCCACGCAATCAACATCGTGAAAATACAGAGTTTCCTTGTAGGCCTATTTGGCGGGGAAACGGAAGCGAGCTGCAGCACTTTGCCTTTTTCTGTTAATTAGTCTTATTAAAGGTTGTCTGTTTGCTGCTTTTCATTAACTCATATAGCGGTTCCTTAGGCTACGGCCTAAAATAATGTGTGTTAATACGGGCAGAATATTATATTTTGTAGCATAGGCTACCGAATTTCTGAAACAGCGCACACACACACACACACGGTAAAAGGCCAACATGAAAACTATGTTCACATCGTGGCATAAAATATCAATATAAACATTTGATAAAGCAGTGCTGCCGTTAATAGTGCACCATCTCATAGACTCAGAAAGACTTTTGTCCTGCTGATAGTCTATAAGGGGTCGATGGGTTTCTTATTGTATTCATGATTAAGCTTTCAGAACATTCAGACCTAGCCTACTGATCAATAAGCTCACAATCGTCTGGACACTTTCCTACCTGTGTAGTGCAGATCAGTCACATTTCAGTCTTCTTTTCATATCGAAAAATGCAACTGGGAGCCTATTGATAGGCTATTGGTGCCGCTCACTAAATCAGGTCTTTCCACCTCAAAAAAGCACAAGAAAGAGGATTTCGACACCCACCTTCTCAGATTGTTCTGAAATCCTTTTGGTTGTTAGAAAGAGATACGATTAGCATTCCGGCAACATTATTAATAATGAAATATAATTTGATCTCTGAGAAATGAAGCTAATTGCTTGCAGCCAAATTGTCCATTATAAATTAAATGATCAGATGAATATAATATTTAATAAATATAGTGGCTAACATCCGATTGGACCAAACTTGTTTCTATCAATGAATAAGACATGGGGAATCCAAAGGAATGGCCAAAAGACACCAAGCCATTTCCACACAACCAATGAGAATACAGTATCAGTTCTCTATGTCAGACAGTATGGAGCATTGTATCTTCATCCAATGTCATCTATTCCTTGTGAATTTTACCCTGTTCAGAGACATTAACCATTGAAGTTGTTAGGTTTATGTAACATCCTACATCCTGAAAGTGTTAGGTTCTGACCACTAGATAGTGCTGTTCCTGCTATTAGGTGAAAAAAAGTATTTAGACACCCCCACCACCCAAATGTTAACCTTTTCACATGTGAGTTCCAAATATCTCTAACGGTCACCCTAGTGGAAGGTTTTTATTTTTTACACGGGACAGTTACCCCGTGCTGCCCTCAAACCAAGGCACACAGCCTATAGATAATTAGCAGGCAATGTTTCAACTTAAAGTAATGATGGACTGTCATTTCTCTTTGCTTATTTGAGCTGTTCTTGCCATAATATGGACTTGGTCTTTTACCAAATAGTGACATATTCTGTATACCACCACTACCTTGTCACAACACAACAGATTGGCTCAAACAAATTAAGAATAAGGAATGAAATCCCACTAATTAAGAAGGCACACCTGTTAAATAAAATGCATTCCAGGTGACTACCTCATGAAGCTGGTTGAGAATGCCAAGAGTGTGCAAAGCTGTCATCAAGGCAAAGGGTGGCTACTTTGAAGAATCTCAAATATAAAATAGATGTGAAGTGTTTTACTCAATTATTTTGATTGATGGTGAGCTCACCCGTGATGTGATGAATTGTAAGTAGTAACTGCTAATAGCTAATTAATATTATGGTTTCTGTCAGCCGAGAGTTAGCTAAATATGACCGCTTGTGTTACGTCAATCTTTTCTCAGTTAGCGCTAGGACTAACGTAGCCTACATTTTCCTTTTTTGTCATAACATTTTAACAGAATCGCCATAATTAATACACCCCTGATCATACGCAATCCCAGTTCACTTTCATAGCAGCCACATACAAACAAATGATCAGTCTGATTGTTGTAAAATGTATTCTCGCATCTAAGTGCTCTCCTCCTCTCCCTTTGCTTGTGGACTTTAGTGCCCAACACATCAGCTGTCTGTGACCAGGCAAAAAAACAAACATATTACTTGCCAAGCCTTCATGTCATAACCGCTAACTGCTACACACAGCCTACATTGTTGTTCACAAATTAAACATATTGGTCAACGCGTTAGTAAACCCACTACAATCATGCAGTGTACAGTCAGGTAGCAATAAATTAAACACAACCAAAAGTTTACCTTGATTTGGAAGAGTTCCAGTGTTGGATAGCCAGCAAGCTAACATAGCACCCCTCTCTGTTTCAGCTGGGTTTGAATAGGCTAAAAACTAGCTAGCTGCATTCGCTAGCTAAGTGAAAGTGGGGGAAAAGGCCCTCCACAAGGAGGGCCCTCCACAACAAATACACTGCAGTTCTGAAGCATGGACAAGGTACCAACAGAGGTCTATTTTCTGTACAGCAAAGCTGTTAATACACATAATACAGAATCAATTTGCCTAGATACTGTAAGATTCTATACGTAATCAATGAACGTCAATAAAAGATCATTCACACCTAATTTCCCCCTATCAAACATGAACTCACTTTGCAGTACAGTGGGTTCCATCCCAAATGGCACCCTATTCCCTATATAGTGCACTACTTTTAACCAGAGCCCTAGGTGCCATTTGGGACACATAGCAATGTAGATTAATTGGCATCATCCCTGACAGCATGCAGACAGGAAGGATATGAGAGAGCAGCCTTTTAATCCATGCTTGCAGAGATGCCCTGCCCACTCATCCTGCAGGAGGAACTACCACAGAGCACACTACCAGAGGGAGGGGGGAATTCCACAGGAACAGAATGATGCGGAGACTCAGATTTGTGTATGTCAAACAAAAACCAATGATTAAAGTTAAAACAAACCATACAACTATGCTCAAGGACAACATTTAACAACTTCCACATTTAATAATTGAATTTTTCTAATTAACTTTTAAGAAGGCACACCTGTTAATTTAAATGCATTCCTGGTTACTACCTCATGAAGCTGGTTGAGAGAATGCCAAGAGTGTGCAAAGCTGTCATCAAGTAGAAGG
This sequence comes from Salvelinus namaycush, assembly GCF_016432855.1. Taxonomy (NCBI): domain Eukaryota; kingdom Metazoa; phylum Chordata; class Actinopteri; order Salmoniformes; family Salmonidae; genus Salvelinus; species Salvelinus namaycush. Next base: position 23,464,706 of record NC_052317.1, on the reverse strand, counting down.
AAAAAAGCAGGTACAACTATTTTGCTAAAATAATTACATCTTATGGTTGTGGAAGGCATATATTCAGGTTAGGTATAGTTTACCAAGCTCAGAATTCATTAGTTAATTGCTGACTGTTTTAAATGCAGTGGATTTGACCTTTAACTGTACAACAAAGCTTATTTAGAGAAAACATTTAATAACAAGAATCGCCCATAAGTTAGACATTTTATTGGATTATTATTTTAACATTTTTTTTAGATATGAATTTTAGGCCCATATCACCCAGCCCTACCACTAACAAAGACACGACACGACACATAACCAGAGTACAGAAACCTCCATAGCAATATCCTTGTAAGGCTGTCATACTGCTATCTGCCAAGACTACTTTCAATCCAGTCCACATCGATCTGCCACTTCAGATCCATTTGCAAATGACCGGTTGTTAAATAATGGTCTGGCAACAGACCAGAAACACAGCCCTGAATATGAAACATCCCATTGATGGATGAGGCAGTCAGTGAATCACACCCACACCAAATCCCCTTATAGTGCATTTAATATGTCCAGTATGTTCTCACTCCAGACATTTTCTGCACACACACACACACACACACACACCTATTCCCTATATGGTATACTGCTTTTAACCAGGGCCCATTTGGCTTATGCCCATATGATTCTGGTCAAGAGTAGTGCTCTTTATAGGGAATAGAGTGACATTTGGGACACACTAGCAGGCTATAGACAGGACTGGACTTTTCTGGTGCCAGGTAGAACATGATATTTGGAATCCTGCATGCATGCCTGTGAGTGAGTGTTCAATGTAAGGACCAAATGAGAAAGATGTACACACACACACACACACGATGACTGACCGGGTGGCGAGGTTTTGAAGCCACCACACCTCCAGCTTGGAAGCTGTAGAAATGCATTTATTAACATCCACATTTTTTTTGCCACGTTTATACTATTACAGACCCAATGCAGGGATGGGCATCTGGCGGCCCCCTCTTTTATAGGCCAGCGGATTTATTTTTCAGTCGGGGTCCCTCAACTTACTGTTAAAAAGTTTGAATTAGTAGAATACACAAAAGGTGCAATTTCGAAATTTGGTTGTGCATCAGATGTTTCTCTTGTTATGTCAGTCAATGAGTCACTCCATTAGCCCATGTCAATTTATTTTTATTTTTAGATTGTTAAATTAGCCTAGCCAGCTTTCTAAACTTGTAGTAACCATGGTCAAATTAACAACCAGGGGGGTCCCCATTGATTTATACTGAACAAAAATATCAAAACGCAACAATTAACGATTTTACTGAGTTACAGTTCAAATAAAGGAAAATCGCTCAATTGAAATAAATTCATTAGAACCTAATTTATGGATTTCACATGACTGGGCAGGGGCGCAGCCATGAGTGGACCTAGGAGGGCATAGGCCCACTTGGGAGACTGGCCCACCCACTGGGGAGCAAGGCACAGCCAATCAGAATGAGTTTTTCCCCACAAAAAGGGCTTTATTAGAGAGAAATACTCCCCAGTTTCATCAGCTGTCTGGGTGGATGATCTCAGATGATCCCGCAGGTGAAGAAGCTGGATGTGGAGGTCCTGGGCTGGCGTGGTTACACATGGTCTGTGGTTGTGAGGCCGGTTGGACGTACTGCCAAATTCTCTAAAATAAAAATGTTCTGATTTTTGTTGGCCCCTACCCCATCAAAGCTGCCCATTCCAGTATTAAATCATACTTAAACATGTGAGCTAAACATAAATATGTAAATTCTTAAAGTTTAATTCTTTGAAAGTTCTAATGTTACTGTCCCCACGACAACAAAAGAATGTAAGGCATGTAAAATTTGTCCTTTAAATATTTAATTGAAATAGTGTATTCCATTCATTCCTATGGAGGACCGCTTCTTCTGAGCAGTGCCAATAGAGTGGTTAGGAGAAGGAGCTCCATGGATCCTTCGTGTCCGGTAGTCATTGTGCTCGTTAGAGTTCCTGTTTTCTCAAGTTGAGTCAATTAACTCATTATATTCCTGGATTACTCATTACATTAATAAAGTCCTATTTAACAAATACAAGTCAGTTTGAAACGCTTACGGGTACAAAACAGTACATATCTGGCTGTGTTGGCAAAATCACTACATATCCCATCAATTATTGACTGTAAAAAATAAACATTTCTCACAAAAGTTGTGCACTGGGCCTTTACAACCCCTGTATTAGCAGATGGATAGAAGCCGCCTGCAGCGCGGAAATTATATATTTTTTCCTCACAAAAGTAGTGCACTGGGCCTTTACAGCCCGTTTTAGTGGATTGATACATCCGTCTGCAGCACAGGTGAAAAATATTTTCGGCCAAAGAAAAATTAGTACTAAGTGCCAGGGCGAACCACTGTAAAAGCATCATTCATTTCTTGAATTGCTTTCATGGTGAAATACACTGAATGTACAAAACATTAAGGACACCTGCTCTTTCCATGACAGACTGACCAGGTGAATCCAGATAAAAGCTACGATCCCTTGATGTCACTTGTGAAATCCACTTCAATCAATCAGTGAAGATGAAGGGGAGGAGACAGGTTAAAGAAGGATTTTTAAGCCTTGAGAAATGGATTGTCTATTCAGAGGTTGAATGAGCAAGACAAAAGATTGAATGCCTTTGAACAGGGTATGGTAGTAGGTGGCAGGCACACCGGTTTGTGTCAAGAACTGCAACGCTGCTGAGTTTTTCACACTCAACAGCTTCCCGTGTGTCTCAAGAATGGTCCACCACCCAAAGGACATCCAGCCGACTTGACAACTGTGGGAAGCATTGGAATCAACATGGGCCAGCATCCCTGTGGAACACTTGACACCTTGTAGAGTCCATGCCCGACGAATTGAGGCCGTTGGGCAAAAGATCATACAACTCCATATTAGGAAGATGTTCCTAATGTTTGGTATACTCAGTTACATTTTATTTATATAAATAGGTAATTGATTAAATGGATTAGACTATAGAAAAGTAGAGCACATGGCCCAGACATTAGTAGAGTATCTCCTAGACACAGATTCAGCCTAGTTCTAGACTAAATCACTTGTGTTGGATTTTTTTTAAATGGCCCTGAAAGTGTTGACAAATTAGCCCGTGTTAATCCTTAAAACAAGTATTGTGACATTGAAATGGGTTGGCTTGAACAGTATGTTTCAACTGGTTTCAGTAATCCGTTTTCTTTCTGTGCAATATCTAGGATAAACCTGGGAGAGGTGGGCTTGAATGGAAAGTGCTTTAAGTGAGTAATTTACCCTGTGTTCTCTTTGACGTTCCAAGCATTCATAAAAACACATGTACAGTGACCACAAGCTTACAGCTTACTGTAAACCTGGTTTGTTTACAGGGATTTTTCTGCCATTGAAATCCCTGGGCAGGCCGCCTTATTCTGGTTGCATTCCATCTCCTGCCGTTGTGCCGTTGATCAAGGCACTTAACCCTATACAAAGTAGATTAACTGCACTGTTAAGCTACTGTATGTGGTCAATCCTCCATCTGCAGAGCTGCTGGGTGTGCAGACTTTTGATTCAACCCGGAAACCCACCCAAGTATGCTTATCAAGGTCCTGTTGAGCAGCTGATGTTTAGGGTACAATGTGGTGTATTAGAGCGGGGCTCAGACAAAAGCCTGCACACCCAGTAGCTCTCCTGGAGGATGGTTGACCACCCTTGATATAAAATAGTGCAACATCACAACCTAATAGGCCTACTTTTATGTCTTTATACAATTATTCCCTCATTCAATGAATCAGGGATAAAATGGATATGGTAGGCTCCTTCAAAGCAAGGTAGCTAACGAAGACATGTTTATCTCTTATCTTAAGGCTAAAATGATTATGTTTCAGGGGAGGTCTAGGCACAGCATGGAAGTCATTTGTTAATTAGTCAATTTTTTGAATATTTTTAACGTTGGTCGGAATTACATGACTAGCCTAGTGTTTAAAGAGCGAATGCCTTTAAAAAGCAGCGAATCCCTTTGAAAACGGCCTAGGTGGCATCGATATTAGTCAAAACCCATTATTCTAGTGTCAAAATTGAATACAAAGTATAAATAGGATAACTTTGGTCATAAAGTCAGTCATGTCTAAAACAGGGTAAATGCAGGTTGGGTTTTGCACATTTTTTTACTTGAGAAATACAGCACCAAACACCATAGTTAGATGTAAAATTGCACAACTAAAACCTTCCTCTGCGAAAACGTCAAAACTAATTACAGATTTCTTGAGTTATCTGAGATTCATTCTGAGGATTTTGAGAAAGTGAAATAGGCTTCCATGTCTACAGTGTCTCATGGTGACAAACATTAACCAAATGCGGAATCGGTCAGGAAACACTTCAAGACTGAAATCAAATGTTTATCTAATGAGCAACAGAAAAACATGTGCCAACAGGCGCTTTCAGGGGCTCTTTAATAGAGGGGAATCCCAGCTTTCCAATAATGGTGTCAGATTTATTTCAGCGCCGGTGGAAAGGAGACAGCGAGTCAACACCATTAATGCTTAGAGATAATTTGTTGTTAACTAGCGAGGTAGTATGGCTATATAGTTAGTTTATAATAGTTTTATAGGCTACCTGCTGCTGAAACCTCCCCCTCCCCTCAGGCAACACCACTGGCACACATGCAGATGATGCACATACAGAGAGGCCTAATTCTGATCATGGCTGATATAGATTCTTAAGTGATTGATAATATATTTAAAAAAGGAAAACAATATAAAGATTCCATGCCTTTTCCAGGATATTCATGACCGTAAGAACCCTCATTTGACAACTTCAGGCTGGCGCACTCAATCTGCACACAACGGATTCACAGACTGGTGGAAAATCCCACTCTCCATTGCTAGTCAATGCAGATCCCACCTTCATTCCTCTTTGATCAATCTTTTTACGCTGTGTGTGAATCCGGGACAGTGATAGACCACTTTGTTTTTTTAGAGGAGCTGGTACGCAATTTCCCCAAAATTGTAGGTGCCAGTACGGCGCTCAGGACAGATCTGGCCCAAGTCAAGCACTGCCTGTAGGTCCAACAATGAACATTTTAAAAAGAAAAGTTATAAAAATTGCTCAGAAACCTTAGGGGGCCAAATAAAATCAACAAGGGCCAAATTCATCCCGCAAGCCGCCAGTTGCAAAACCGTGTTTAGAACATGTATTTGAGACTGAACTTCAGCACACTTATCAGAAGTCAACTGTAAAATGGAATAGTGCCAAAGCCAGCACTGCTGATACTGAATATCTAGCTCAGCAGGTAAACTTGAGCAAAGATTCAGAGGTTGCGTCCCAAATGACACACTATTCCTTCATGGTTGAAAGTAGTGCACTAAGGCCCATAGGGCTCAAGTCCATGGTCAAAAATCTGTGGTCAAAAGTAGTGCACTATGGAGGAAATAGGGTGCCATTTGAGGACGCAACCTGTGCAAGAGGAGAGGGCTATCGGCTAGCAGCCCGTAGTGTAGGCCTGTTCTCTGATAGGCTTCATGAATTGACAATAGTGCTGTTAAAAACAGTGCTGTGAACTTAAACACACACACACACACACACACACACACACACACACACAGAGAGAGAGAGACCGACAGACAGAGCACAGAGGCGGCTGGGGCTAGCGCAACAAGAGCAGATAATCACAGTCACATGGTTGTTTGGAAACGCTGGAGGCCTGTGGGTGACTGGGCAGGCAGGAGGGAGGGGTCTAAGGAGGATGGTAACAGTAGCAAACTTATTTTTCACCAGCTCTCGTCTGTTGACATATGGAATTGGCCATTTTGATTTTACGTATTGTCAGACTTAACAATAGGGATCAAATGGATTTAATGAGTCATTACAGCAACACATTTTGATTTGAGCCATTGCCAAAAGAAATGTTGTCAGTGTGATAATATTGCCATTCAGATAAATGGGAGATTTAGTCAATAATAAAATAAATAGCTGTCAATAATAAAATAAATAGCTGCCGTTTAATGCTTGTAAAGCTTTAACATCTGATCTGCAACATGTCTTAAGTGTGAGGCAATGATAGAAAATCCCTCAAGAAATAACACATTTGCTTCCACTGCCCTCCGTCTGCGTGAACTGTTCCCTTTCAAATCACATTACAAGGGAAGTCCTAAGAATCTAGTATGGTGATGTCAGCATGAGTATTTAGTTACTGACATTCTTTTGTGTGGCTCTCACTATGCTGAAAAGCTTCTCCTAATATTACTGACTCGTACTTGCTGTACACTACTTTGCACATTAATGGATCTTAGTGTCAACTGTCAACAGAATCACACTTTCTTTATAAACTCCCAAACCAAAGCAAGACACACAAATGTCAGAAGAGAGAAATAACAAAAACAGCTACCACTCCAAAACTCCTGTCTGTAGCATCCATCCTGTCACTTAGCAAACACCATCTGCATCCCAAATGGCACCCTATCCCCTATATAGTGCACTACTTTTAAACAGGGCCCATAGGACTTTAGTCAAAAGTAGTGCACAATTTGGGATGTAGACCCCATCATCCAATCCCCTAATATCGTTTCAACAGACACACCATTGTTGGGCTACAAATGCTGACTGTAGGAGTGTGGTGGATGGTGGTGGGTCCAGTTAAAACCCTGCGCTACTGAGCTCTGTCTGGTAAAGAAAGGGTTCCAAATGGCTCCCCTTCCTTTGTCCAGAAGAATACAGCAGAAACACCATGAGCTCAACAAATCAACGAGAGGTGAGACAACTTGAGCTGACGGGGCTGGACTGAGGCCAAAGCAACCTCAGTCAGTCTGATATCGGACAGGGGAGCCCAAGGCATCAGAGACGGGGAGATTCACACACAAGCGCACATAATAAAATGTCTGAGGGGGAACACCAGTGTGTGTTCTCAGGCAAAGCCACAGTGCATATGAAGAGGCATTAATTCATAGCCACCACATTAAATTCTCATATGGTATAATCTGTTCCAAAATTGCAAACTGCCCACTTAGGAAGCAACACTTTGTGAGACCATATGCTGACACATGCACATTTGTGGCCTGCTGGAGGTCATTTTGCAGGGCTCTGGCAGTGCTACTCCTTGCACAAAGGCGGAGGTAGCGGTCCTGCTGCTGGGTTGTTGCCCTCCTACGGCCTCCTCCACGTCTCCTGATGTACTGGCCTGTCTCCTGGTAGCGCCTCCATGCTCTGGACACTACGCTGACAGACACAGCAAACCTTCTTGCCACAGCTCGCATTGATGTGCCATCCTGGATGAGCTGCACTACCTGAGCCACTTGTGTGGGTTGTAGACTCCGTCTCATGCTACCACTAGAGTGAGAGCACCGCCAGCATTCAAAAGTGACCAAAACATCAGCCAGGAAGCATAGGAACTGAGAAGTGGTCTGTGGTCACCACCTGCAGAATCACTCCTTTATTGGGGGTGTCTTGCTAATTGCCTATAATGTCCACCTTTTGTCTATTCCATTTGCACAACAGCATGTGAAATTTATTGTCAATCAGTGTTGCTTCCTAAGTGGACAGTTTGATTTCACAGAAGTGTGATTGACTTGGAGTTACATTGTGTTGGTTTAAGTGTTCCCTTTATTTTTTTGAGCAGTGTATAATAATGACAATTATAACAATAATGAATGAACACTTATTTTAACTTAATATAATAGATTTTATTTATGTATTTCGTCTCAAATAAATAATGAAACATGTTCAATTTGGTTTAAATAATGCAAAAACACAGTGTTGGAGGAGAAAGTAAAAGTGCAATATGTGCCATGTAAAAAAGCTAACTTAAGTTCCTTGCCCAGAACATGAGAACATATGAAAGCTAGTGGTTCAATATTCCCAGTTAATTAAGAAGTTATAGATTGTAGTTATTATTACGCGTCGACTATTTCTCTCTATACCATTTGTATTTCATATACCTTTGACTATTGGATGTTCTTATAGGCACTTTAGTATTGTCAGCCTAATCTCGGGAGTTGATAGGCTTGAAGTCATAAACAGCGCTGTGATCAAGCATTACTAAGAGCTGCTGGAAAACGCAGTAAAGTTTGAATGAATGCTTACGAGCCTGCTGCTGCCTACCACCGCTCAGTCAGACTGCTCTATCAAATCATAGACTTAATTATAATAACACACAGAAATACGAGCCTTAGGTCATTAATATGGTCAAATCCGGAAACGATCATTTCGAAAACAAAACGTTTATTCTTTCAGTGAAATACGGACCGTTCTGTATTTTATTGAACGGGTGGCAACCCTAAGTCTAAATATTGCTGTTACATTGTACAACCTTCAATGTTATGTCATAATTAAGTACAATTCTGGCAAATTAATCTTTGTTAGGAAGAAATGGTCTTCACACAGTTCGCAAAGAGCCATACGGCCCAAACTGTTGCATATACCCTGACTCTGCTTGCACGGAACGCAAGAGAAGTGACAATTTCCCTAGTTAATATTGCCTGCTAACATTAATTTCTTGTAACTAAATATGCAGGTTTAAAAAAAATATACTTGTGTATTGATTTTAAGAAAGGCATTGATGTTTATGGTTAGGTACATTCGTGCAACGATTGTGCTTTTGTTAAATCACCCGTTTGGCGACGTAGGCTGTGATTCGATGATAAATTAACAGGCACCGCATTGATTATATGCTACGCAGGACAAGCTAGTTAACCTAGTAATATCATCAACCATGTGTAGTTAACTAGTGATTATGTGAAGATAGTGTTTTTATAAGATAAGTTTAATGCTAGCTAGCAACTTACCTTGGCTCCTTGCTGCACTCACGTAACAGGTGGTCAAGCCTGCCACGCAGTTTCCTCGTGGAATGCAATCAGCCATAGTTGGCGTCCAAAAAGGCTGATTTTTCAAGTTGTCATAACATCGGCCATAATTAAAAATCGGCCATGCCGATTAATAGGGCGACCTCTAGTAAGGACTAACTAATTCCAGGTATATTCAATGAGATGATAAAAAAAGGTTTTTCGCCCCTCATCAAAACCAGTTTTGTTTGAGCTTTCACATATTTCCCCAAAACCACAGGAGGACACGTGACCTTCAAAGACCTGTGTTTATTGGTTATTATGCATCCTACTGGTGTGGCTCAAAAGGATGATGGGGACAATCTAACCAGCCAGAGGATCTATTTGTACATGCTGTTTATAATTCTGTTTATTATGCTGGGATGCTTTGAGCAGCTGAGGAGCAGCTGATGAAAGGGGGGGGGGGGGTCATTGTGTGGAGTGAATGGATCTGAAGACTGAAGTGACGGTTGTAGGGGTACGGAAGGGAGGATAATATTATTTTAAGGGGGGGGGGGGGGGGGGGTCTGTAGAGGTAAAGGAGCACCATAGGGGATAAACATGCCCATTTAAGTCCAACTCCCTCTCTGGAGAGGGGGTATCAAAAGGAAATAAGCTCAGACGCTGTCCTATCTCGACCTCTCTCATTTGCATAATTACAGACGAGACCAGTGTATGCAGACAGAAAAGGAGGTAAGGAATAGAAATGGAGTTCAAAGTTGTGGAAAAGAACAGAGAGCGTCATACAGTAGAAGGAACAGGGGCTAGGCAGACTACCTTAACAGCTTCACATCAGTCTAAATGTAAACTTATCTCAATAGGCCTGACACACACATAGCTTGTGATGTGGTCTGAGACAAGGTAGACACATCACAAGACATTTGCCTCAAGGCATGAGCCGTAAGCACCATCTTATATCTGATAATTAAACTGTATTTGAGATAATAGGCAGTGATGTACATGTACAGTGCCTTCAGAAAAGTATTCACACCCCTTGACTTTGTGCACATTTGTTGTGTTACAGCCCAGACTTAAAATGGATTAAATTGAGTCACTGTGTCACTGGCCTACACACACAAAATTACAAATTAATACAAAATTAAAAGCTTAAATGTCTTGACTCAATAAGTATTCAACCCCTTAGTAATGACAAACCTAAATAAGTTCAGGAGTAAACATTTGCTTAACAAGTCTCATAATAAGTTGCATGGAGTCACTGTGCGCAATAACAGTGTTTAACAGGATTTGTGAATGACTACCTCATCGTTGTACCCCACATGTAAGGAATGTTAAAGCTGAGACTGAACGATGTAGTCAAAAGGGTTTAATGTTGTAAGGTCCTTCAGTCGAGCACTGAATTTCAAAACAGATTCAACCACAAAGACCAGGGAGGTTTTCCAATGCCTTACAAAAGGCACCTATTGGTAGATGGGTAATTGAATATCGCTATGAGCATGGTGAAGTTATTAATTACACTTTGGATGGTTTATCAATACACCAAGACTACAATGATACAAGGTGTCCTACCTAACTCAGTTGCCGGTGACGAAGGAAACCGCTCAGAAATTTCACTATGAGGCCAACGGCGACATAAAAAAAAAAAGAGTTTAATGGCTGTGATAGAAGAAAACTGAAGATGGACTAACACTGTACTTACTCCACAATACTAACATAAACGGCAGAGTGAAAATAAGGAAGCCTGTACAGAATAAAAATATTCCAAAACATGCATCCTGTTTGCAGCAAGGGACTAAAGTACATTAGCAAAAAATGTGCAAAGAAATTAACTTTGACCTGAATACAAAGTGTAATGTTTGGGGCAAATCCAACAACACGTCACCGAGTACCACTCTTCATATTTTCAAGCATGGTGGTGACTGCATCGTGTTATTGGTATGCTTGTCTTCGGCAAAGGACTAGAGTTTTTCCTTCTAAAAATAAACTGAATAGAGCTAAGCACAGACAAAACCCTAGAGGAAAACCTGGCTCAGCCTGCTTTCCAACAGACACTGGGAGACAAATTCCCCTTTCAGCAGCACAATAACCTAAAACACAAGGCCAAATATACACTGGAGTTGCTTACCAAGATGACATTGTAACTAGGCCACTCGGAAACATTCATTTTTGACATAAATCTGCTTGAAAATCTATGGCATGACTTGAAAATGGCTGTATAGCAATCATCAACAACCAACTTGAGTGCTTGAAGAATATTAAAAAGAATGTGCAAATGTTGTACAATCCAGCTGTGCAAAGCTCTTAGAGACGTACCCAGAAAGAGTAATAGCTGTAATCACTGCCAAAGGTGATTCTAACATGTGAATACTTATGTAAATGAGATATTTCATTTAAGAAATTTGCAACAATTTCTAAATACATGTGGGGTATTGTGTGTAGATGGGTGAGAGCAAAAAAAATATAAAGTGTTGGTCCCATGAGCTGAAAGATTTCAGAAATGTTCCATATATACAAAAAACTTATTTATCTCAAATGTTGTGCACAAATTAGTTTACGACCCGGTTAGCTAGCATTTCTCCTTTGCCAAGGTATTCCATCCACCTGACAAAAGCTGAATAAACATCACAATTACACAGGTGCACCTTGTGCTGGGGACAAAAAAGGACATCAAAAGGTGCCGTTTTGTTACGACACAATGCCAAAGATATCTCAAGTTGAGGGTGTGCAATTGGAATGCTGACTGCAGGAATGTCCACCAGAGCTGTTGCCAGACAATTTAAGGTAAATGTCTACCATAAGCCACCTCCAACATCGTATAAGATAATTTGGCAGTACGTCCAACCGGCCTCACAACCGCAGACCACGTGTAACCACGCCAGCCCAGGACCTCCACATCCAGCTTCTTCCCTTGCGGGATTGTCTGAGACCAGCCACCCGGACAGCTGATGAAAATGTCAGTACACAATTTCTGGAAGCTAAAAATGTCCCAGTTCTTCTATGGCCTGCATACTCACCAATTGAACATGTTTTGGATGCACTGGATCATCGTGTACAACAGCATGTTCCAGTTCCTGCCAATATCCAGCAATTTCTGGATTGGTTCTCTGATCCATGGAGCTACTTTCTTTTTTTAAAGGTATCTGTATTCCAAGTCATGTAAAATCCATAGATTATGGCCTAATTCATTCGTTTCAATTGACTGATTTCCTTATATGAACTGTAACTCAATAAAATTATTGTGTGTTGTGTTTATATTTTTGTTCAGTGTAATTAGTTTAATTCAGGCTGTAACACAACAAAATGTAGAATAAGTCAAATAAATATGCATTATTTCTGAAGACACTAAATCGGTGAGCCAACCGGAGAACAGACAGTTGAGGAGAACGTTATTTCTAATTAATGCTGCATCTCACTTCCAGTTGACTACTGCATGTACAATGAACATGCTACTCACACAGGGGAGAATAATATGGAATAAGAAGATAAATCAACGAGTGCAGATTCACAATAACCTCTTCTTTAGAGCGACAGTTTCTGACCATATAATCAATGCAGTGTTCCTTCTGCACCAAATAATTAGTGCCACGAATGGTATCTAGCCACTGCAGTCACAAATACAAAAAAGGGGAGGACTTGAGCTATAGATCACACACAAAAGGCTACAGAAGTTATTTTCTCCATTCAAGATGATATTACTAATCCTAATTTACAGCCACGTAATGAGCACCCAGCATGTTTGGTCAGTGAGTCTCAGAGAGGAGAGACTCCCTGCATCCATAACCTGAAATAAGAGCATCAGCAGAGGTTGCCTGGCACCCTGGTCTGCAGTATGAACTATCTTAAGTTAAGCCCTTTTCCCTCTGAGGCAGCTTAGAAAGTTACTGATTCTCAACACCATTCTCCACAGAACATGTCTCTGTGTCCCAAATGGCACCCCAAATGGCACCCTATTCCCTTTATAGTCCACTACTTTTGACCAGGGTCCCTAGGGCTCTGGTCAAAAGTAGAGCACTATAGAGTTGGCTGGGAATTGCCAGGGACCTCACGATTCTCTACTTTCACAATACTTTGGTGCCGATACGACATGTATTGTGATTATCATGATGACATATGTATTGTGATGATGTTCCAAACATATTGCTCACCATGTCTGCTGCAGAGGAACAAGATTTCGATCAGTTAAAAAAAAGCTGAAAACAAAATTGGCCCCCTATTAAAAGATGCGATATGCAGAAATCACTCACCATTTCCTGTTGTTTTCTAAAGTTCTAAAGGCTTGACTAATTTCTGTTTGTGACAAAACAAGAAATGTATTGTGTAGTGAATCATTGTACCATATAGATACCCAATAACATTGCATTTTCAGCTGGTGTACAAAACCGAAAGTAAAATACGCACCAACTTAATGGGATGCATAGAAATAGTGCACAGAGAACATATCTACAGCTTCTTAGAATGACATATCTAACATTTCTATGTGAATTTGGTTGGTCGCCCAAAAAGGTACATATTGCAGCTTTAAAAAGGAGAACAAGCTGTGAAGGAAAAATACTGGAGTTTGTGCAGGTACAGCTAAATAATATTGTGATAGTGAAAACAATACGATATACAGTGCCTTCAAAAAGTATTCATACCCCTTGACTAATTCCACAGTTGTGTTACAGCCTGAATTCAAAATGGATTAAAAATTTCTCACCCATTGGTGACGTTTTTAAATTGATGTGGTCCCGTGTGGCTCAGTTGGTAGAGCATGGCGCTTGCAACGCCAGGGTTGTGGGTTCATTCCCCACGGGGGGACCAGGATGAATATGTATGAACTTTCCAATTTGTAAGTCGCTCTGGATAAGAGCGTCTGCTAAATGACTTAAATGTAAATGTACACTGAACAAAAAAAGTTCTTAAAAGGAAATAAGTAAATTGAAATAAAATTCATTAGGCCCTAATCTATGGATTTCACATGACTGGGTATGCAGATATGCATCGATTGGTCACAGATACCTTAAAAAAAAAGTAGGGGGGGTGGATCAGAAAACCAGTCAGTATCTGGAATGACCACCATTTGCCTCGTGCATTATGCTGAAACATGAGGTGATGCCAGGGGGATGAATGTCACGACAATGGGCCTCAGGATCTCGTCACAGTATCTCTGTGCATTCAAAATGGCCACCAATAAATAGCAATTATGTTCATTGTGTGTAGCTTATGCATGCCCATACCATAACCCCACCATGGGGAACTCTGTTCAGAAAACCACCTGCCCACAAGATGTCATACATACTGTCTGCAATCTACCCGGTACAGCTGAAACCGGGATTCAACCGTGAAGGGCAAACTTCTCCAGCGTCCCAGTGGCCATCGAAGGTGTGCATTGGCCCACTGAAGTCGATTATGACACCGAACTGATGTCACGTCAAGACCCTGGTAAGGACGACGAGCACACAGATAAGCTTCCCTGAGATGGTTTCTGACAGTTTGTGCAGAAATTCTTTGGTTGTGCAATCCCACAGTTTCATCAGCTGTCCTGGTGGCTGGTCTCAGATGATCAAACAGTAAAAAAAAAAAAAAAAAAGGAGGTCCTGGGCTGGCGTGGTTACACGTTCTCTAAATTCTCTAAACTGACGTTGGAGGCGGCTTATGGTAGAGAAATGAACATTCAATTCTCCAGCAACAGCTCTGATGAAAATACACCCTGAATCAAAACATGTTATAAATCACTGCTGTGAGTGATTAACAGCTTTGCACACCTGGAATGTACACCTGGAATGTACAATATTTCCCCAAAATTCTTTTCAGATTTCTTCAAGCTCTGGCAAATTGGTTGTTGATCATTGCACGACAAACATTTAAGTCTTGCCATAGAGATTCAAGCAGATTTAAGTCAAAACTAACTAGGCCACTCAGGAACATTCACTGTCATCTTGGTAAGCAACTCCAGTGTAGATTTGGCCTTGTGTTTTAGGTTATTGCTCTGCTGAAAGGTGAATTAATCTCCCAGTGTCGGTTGAAAAAGCTGGTGTTCGCCTGTGCTTAGCTCCATTCAGTTTCTTTTTTTATCCTGAAAAACTCCAGTCCTTAAAGATTACAAGCATACCCATAACATGATGCAGCCACCACTACGCTTGAAAATATGTCACAAACTTAACATGGTGTTCATGACAAAAGGTGAATTGCTTTGCCACATTTTTTGCAGTATTACTTCAGTGCCTTGTTGCAAACAGGATGTGTGTTTTGGATATTTTTTTTTTTCAGGCTTCCTTCTTTTCACGCTGTCAAATTAGGTTAGTATTGTGGAGTAACTACAATGTAGTCGATCCATCCTCAGTTCTCTTATCAAAGTCATTAAACTAACAGATTTAAAGTCACCATTAGTAAAAAAAAAAATAACAAAATTCCACTTTGACATTATGGAGTATTGTGTGTAGGCCAGTGACAAAAGAAAACCATTTTAATGTAGGCTGTAACACAACATGTGGAAAAAGTCAAAACTAATATCCCGATATGCAACCATCGCCCCCGCCACCGTATCACTACTGTAAAGGGAATAGGGTGCCATCTCTGCCCAAAGTAAGCCTTGCTCTAAATTTCTTCAAAAGCAGCCTGCCTGGCATGTCCAACCTGAAGTCGACTGAGTATCAGCCAAGGGGCGGCAGGTAGCCTGGCTGGGTAGGAGCGTTGGGCTAATCCCCAAGCTGACAAGGTAAAAATCTGTCGTTCTGCCCCTGAGCAAGGCAGTTAACCCACTGTTCCCCGAGCGCCAAAGACGTGGGTGTTGATTAAGGCTGCCCCCCGCACCCCTCTGATTCATAGCAATCGGGTTAAAATGTGGAAGACATTTCAGTTGAATGCATTCAGTTGTACAACTGACTAGGTATCCCCCTTTCCCCAAAACATCAGTTCATACAGGGCAAGCAAGAGACTTGATGTAATGCCATGATGATCTCTGCTTAAGAACACAAGATGGAGAATCACTTTATGACAGGGCCACAAAGCCCTAAACGGATTGTGAAATAACATAACTCAGGCTGGCTGGGTCAGACTCAAGGCTTCTCAAACAGAACTAGATCCCACTTTAAATAAACTGCAACTGTCAATGCTTAGTGAAGCCTTCTAAACAATTTATACTGCTTATATAGATATTTCTAAAATTGTAGTTTGTTTATGTGATTCAGAACTATTTTGACAAGAGTATCGTAATGGTGATGGACTTAGTCCATGAGAGGAGTGTTAAGCTTAACAGTCCATCCTTTCTAAAGGAGAATAACCCTCCTTATATTACTCATAAGAGTCCCCATAGAGGCATCAGTTTCTCTCTCTCAGCAGTGATTTGTCATTACCCATCTGCCTCTACAGGCCTGCTGCTGTGGTAGGACAGCAACAGACAGCCCCCTGATAAGTCTTCCTTTCAGCAGCCCATCTTCATACTGTCTGACCTCACTCACATCCTCTGTCCCAAATGGATCCATATTCCGTTCATGGTGCACTACTTTTGACCAGGGCCTTATGGCTGGCATTTGAACGACACCCAACACATCCACCTACACGGTCCTTTCCAATCATACTATGAGCAGTCCCCAGTACTCTCACTCTCTTCTTTAACCTCCCTCCCTATACATACAGTACCAGTCAAAAGTTTGGACACACCAACTCATTCAAGGGTTTTTCTTTATTTTTACTATTTTCTACATTGTAAAATAATAGTGAAGAGGTCAAAACTATGAAATCGGAACGGAATGGCCGATTTCAAGTTTTCATAACAATCGGTAATCTGTATTTTTGGACACCGATTATGGCCGATTACATTGCACTCCACGAGGAGACTGGGTGCCAGGCTGACTACCTGTTATGCGAGTGCAGCAAGGAGCCAAGCTAAGGTGCTAGCTAGCATTAAACGTATCTTATAAAAAACAATCAATCTTAACATAATCAGTAGTTAACTACACATGGTTGATGATATTACTAGTTTATCTAGCTTGTCCTGCGTTGCATATAATCGATGCGGTGCCTGTTAATTTATCATTGAATCACAGCCTACTTCGCCAAACGGGTGATTTAACAAGCGCATTCGCGAAAAAAGCACTGTCGTTGCAGCAATGTGTACCTAACCATAAACATCAATGCCTTTCTTAAAATCAATACACAAGTATATATTTTAAAATCTGCATATTTAGTTAATATTGCCTGCTAACATGAATTTCTTCTAACTAGGGAAATTGTGTCACTTCTCTTGCATATACCCTGACTCTGCTTGCACAGAATGCAACAGTTTGGGTCGTTGCTTACTGTGTGAAGACCATTTCTTCCTAACAAAGACCGTAATTAATTTGCCAGAATTGTACATAATTATGACACGACATTGAAAGTTGTACAATGTAACAGCAATATTTAGACTTGGGGATGCCACCCATGAGATAAAATACGGTTCCGTATTTCACTGAAAGAATAAACGTTTTGTTTTCGAAATGATAGTTTCCGGATTTGACCATATTAATCTGTATTTTTGGACACCGATTTGGCCGTTTTTTTTTTTTTACACCTTTATTTAATCTTTATTTAACTAGGCAAGTCAGTTAAGAACACATTCTTATTTTCAATGACGGCCTAGGAACAGTGGGTTAACTGCCTGTTCAGGGGCAGAACGACAGATTTTTACCTTGTCAGCTCGGGGGAATCAATCTTGCAACCTTACAGTTAACTAGTCCAGTGCTCTAACCACCTGATTACATTGCACTCCACGAGGAGCCCGCCTGTTATGCGAATGCAGTAGAAGCCAAGGTAAGTTGCTAGCTAGGATTAAACTTATCTTATAAAAAACAATCAATCATAATCACTAGTTAACTACACATGGTTGATGATGTTACTAGTTTATCTAGCGTGTCCTGCGTTGCATATAATCGATGCGGTGCGTATCGTTGCTCCAATGTGTACCTAACCATAAACATCAATGCCTTTCTTAAAATCAATACACATAAGTATATATTTTTAAACCTGCATATTTAGCTAAAAGAAATCCAGGTTAGCAGGCAATATTAATCAGGTGAAATTGTGTCACTTCTCTTGCGTTCATTGCACGCAGAGTCAGTGTATATGCAACAGTTTGGGCTGCCTAATTTGCCAGAATTTTACGTAACTATGACATAACATTGAAGGTTGTGCAATGTAACAGGAATATTTAGACTTATGGATGCCACCCGTTAGATAAAATACGGAACGGTTCCGTATTTCACTGAAAGAATAAACGTCTTGTTTTCGAGATGATAGTTTCCGGATTCTACCATATTAATGACCTAAGGCTCATATATCTGTGTGTTAGTATGTTATAACTAAGTCTATGATTTGATAGAGCAGTCTGACTGAGCGGTGGTAGGCAGCAGCAGTCTCGTAAACATTCATTCAAACAGCACTTTCCTGCGTTTTGCCA
Source organism: Salvelinus namaycush (assembly GCF_016432855.1). Lineage (NCBI taxonomy): Eukaryota > Metazoa > Chordata > Actinopteri > Salmoniformes > Salmonidae > Salvelinus > Salvelinus namaycush. The sequence goes on along the minus strand of NC_052317.1, from coordinate 23,446,544 downwards.
GAAGCTCTTCGCTGTGCTTCAAGCCTATAAACTCCCGAGATTAGGCTGGTGTAACCGATGTGAAATGGCTAGCTAGTTAGCGGGGTGCGCGCTAATAGCGTTTCAAACGTCACTCGCTCTGAGACTTGTAGTTATTCCTTGCTCTGCATGGGTAACGCTGCTTCGAGGGTGGCTGTTGTCGATGTGTTCCTGGTTCGAGCCCAGGTAGGAGCGAGGAGAGGGATGGAAGCTATACTGTTACACTGGCAATACTAAAGTGTCTATAAGAACATCCAATAGTCAAAGGTTAATGAAATACAAATGGTATAGAGAGAAATAGTCCTATAATTCCTACAACTTAAAACTTCTTACCTGGGAATATTGAAGACTCATGTTAAAAGGAACCACCAGCTTTCATATGTTCTCATGTTCTGAGCAAGGAACTTAAACGTTAGCTTTCTTACATGGCACATATTGCACTTTTACTTTCTTCTCCAACACTTTGTTTTTGCATTATTTAAACCAAATTGAACATGTTTCATTATATATTTGAGGCTAAAATGATTGATGTATTATATTAAGTTAAAATAAGTGTTCATTCAGTATTGTTGTAATTGTCATTATTACAAATAAATAAATAAAAATTGGCCGATTAATCGGTATCGGCTTTTTTGGTCCTCCAATAATCGGTATCGGCGTTGAAAAATCATAATCGGTCGACCTCTAGTTATTGGTAATGTTTCCAGAGACATGCAAGGCTGCCTGAGAAAAACATGCTGGTTATATTGAACCCACACTACCTGATTATGTTGTCCCATTCCAGCACTCAGAAGTAACTTGGAGAGGAGAGCCAAGGGCCAAAGACACTGAGCCTGTATTATACAGACAGTCACAGCCTCCATCCACCACTGTAGGTTCTAGTGGCTTGGACATACCCAGTGTTTGAATTAGGCTGGTACACACCGGTACCAGCACCTGAAATGTTCTACTGCTTTAGAACCAGCACCTCATAAAATATTGGCTTTAAAATATTGTGGAATAATGTCACCTAAATATATACAGTACCGGGCAACCAAAATGAGTACCAGACCCCTTTTCAGTCAACGGACACATCCACAAGAAATACTGATGATGAGAAATGGGGAAAACACCAAAAGTGGTTGATGTAAAATGTACAGACTTTGCCAATCATGGATATTCAGACATGCATGTTGCAGAGCAGACCACTCAATATTTCAGAGAATTGCATCTCTACATGAGACATTCAGCTTGAATAGGCTATACCCATTTAGTAGACACTTTGAATGGATCAATTGTAATGCATATTAGCATGTGTGTCAGAGTGCTATACCATGTCACCATTGGTGTGTCTTTCATGCTGAAATTGAAAACAAAGAGAAGCACAAAGGAGTCTTTCTTTATGAAGAGGATGCTGTCTGCTCTGTTGCACCATGGGGGCGTCCCAAATGGCATCATATTCCTTATATATTGCACTACTTTTGACCAGGAACAATAAGGCTCTGGTTAAAAGTAGTGATCTTTATTGGGAATAGGGTGCTATTATTTGGGGCACAATCCCATATTTCAACATGTCACATGGGACTGAGAGGCAGACTGGATTGCCATGTTGCCTGCCCCCATGTACAGTAATAACAGCACACATTCAGATAAACCGGCCTATTAGAAGCATTATAAATCAATAACACAGATCCACTGCCAGGGAGGGAGGACAGAAACCCTAGCTAAGTAGAATATGCTTGGTAATGATTTCTGCATGGCATTTGGAAAGAGTCTCTAAGGAATTAAAGAAAACTTAAAATAAATCCAATATCGGCCTATAATAGTTAAGAGCAAATTAAGCAATCATTACAATGTTGCCAGTAAATGTTTCCGAAATGTTATCGCTATAGGCTACTTGGCAAACCAATGCAATAAAATTCAGCGTGAACTTCAAAATGGTTAAGTCCTGTTATTTATCAAAACACTCACCACCAGCAGACAGGAACATTTAACTTTAGGCTAATATTCTTATACATTAGGCTATTATTAAGATATGGGCTGCTTAAAATACTTCACCGTCGATATTCTCTCGGTCGCTGATATGCTGCAGGTTGCAGCCCGTATCCTCCCTACTCAACTCCGGCTCCGGGTTGTGCGACTCCAGCCTCGAATGGGCATTTCTCCGGAGCTTCGGGCTCGAAGACACACAGCAAGAGCTCGTGCTTCCCATCTTTCCAATCCGTTACAATATTGCTCTCTTCGAAGAATGATATTAGTCGGTTCAAATTGATACTGAAGAGGGGAAGAAGATCAGAGCACCAAGGGTGAAACCGTCGCTGCGACCAGCACGTAAATGCACTGTTATTGATAAATCCTCGCAGTCAACGAGATAATCAATAGACGCAGCAGAGAAAAATGACAGATTTTACACTGTAAACCGTTGCAGCCAGCCCACCTTCCTTTTATCTTCCACAGTCTGCCAAGCCCACGCATTAACCACGCTATTGACTGCTATTTAAATCAGACGTGCCAGGGGTGTAATCATTAGTCCAAACAGTTGCAAAATGATTTGCAACAAAATCGGCATAATAAACATCTTGCCAGGGCCGTATTCATTACACCAATTCTGTTGCAAAACGTTTCTTAAACGGAAGCAAACGAAATGAAACGGGGAGTTAGCTACCTGAATCTGTCCAATATAAACTTTATTTTTTCTCTGTGTGCTTCCGTTTAGTTGTAAAACGGTAAACGGTTTCCGTTATGAATACGCCCCTTGACGTGTCCGAGACGTTTTAACAGAGGGGAAGAAGTGAAGCGAGAGGTTTTACTACTCCCAAAATCTGTCCACGAAAATAAGCGTTTTTGAATCGAGATCAATGAATAAGAATTGTTTTATCGAGGTCAATGAGAGAGTGTAGCATTTGGTAAACAAAACATTTGAATTGCTAATTTGCTACTTGAGGCTTATTTGATCTAATCTCATTTTCATAATGGTTAGGTTTTCACGAATGCACTGATATAAGTGGACGCACGTGACATTTCAACAACTTTGAAAATATTGGAGTTGTGCCGGATTTTATAGAGCTAGAGGACTCATCATGGCTAAAACCTGTTTTAGCATGGATATTGCCATTGAGGGCTTCCACCAAGTAGTCAACTGGGTATGGTTTCCTATGAGTTGGGAGCAGGGTTGGGTAAATTACTTACTTTCTAAATGTAATCCATTACAGTTACTAGTTACCTGTCCATAATTGCAATCAGTAATGTAACTTTTGGATTACCCAAACTCAGTAACATAATCTGATTACATTCAGTTACTTTTAGATTACTTTCCCCTTAAGAGGCATTAGAAGAAGACAAAAATGTATGTTACCAATTGAATGACGTCTACTGCAGGTTAAATCAATGTTAAAGTTTACATAGCTGGCCATATATGGATGTTAACTTTTACTTTATGGGTTGGTTATGAAGGCTTCTTCTACCCCATCGCTTTCTACATCATATAATAATATGATTAAATTATATCTTTACATCAAAAACCAAAGTCTATCAGAATTCCAGTCATTCCAATAAATGTTACACCCCTTAATCTTCAAGAATAGGACTTGTAAATATGGAAGTATAGATTAGCCAAATAAAATCAAATGCTATTGGTCACATACACATTTAGCAGATGTTATTGGGGGTGTAGCAAAATGCTTGTGCTTCTAACTCCGACAGTGCAGTAAAATCTAACAAGTAATATCTAACAATTTCACAACATATACCCAATACACACAAATCTAAGTAAAGGAATGATGAATTAAGAATATATAAATATATGGACGAGCAATGTCAGAGTGGCATAGACTAAGATAAAATAGTATAGAATACAGTATATACATGAGATGAGTAATGCAAGCTATGTAAACATTATAAAAATGAATAGTGTTCCATTTATGAAAGTGTCCAGTGATTTCAAGTCTATGTATATAGGCAACAGCCTCTATGTGCTAGTGATGGCTAGTTAACAGTCTGTTGGCCTTGAGATAGAAGCTGTTTTTCAGTCTCTCGGTCCCAGCTTTGATACATCTGTATCACTGACCTTGCCTTCAAGCTGATAGCGGGGTGAACAGGCAGTGGCTCGGGTGGTTGTTGTCCTTGATTATCTTTTTGGCCTTCCTGTGACATCGGGTGCTGTAGGTGTCATGGAGGGCAGGTAGTTTGCCCCCAGTGATGTGTTAGGCAGACGGCACCACCCTCTGGAGAGCCCTGCGGTTGCGGGCAGAGCAGTTGCCGTAACAGGCGGTGATTCTGCCAAGCCAAATTTCTTCAGCCTCCTGAGGTTGAAGAGGCGCTATTGCGCCTTCTTCATCACTCTGTCTGTGTGGGTGGACCATTTCAGTTTGTCAGTGGTGTGTACGCTGAGGAACTTGAAGATTTGGAGGCGTGCTTGGCCACGCACTCATGGGTGAACAGGGAGTACAGGAGGAGGCTGAGCACGCACCCTTGTGGGGCCCCAGTGTTGAGGATCAGCGAAGTGGAGGTGTTGTTTTACCTGAGCATGACCCCAAAACTAATGACTTATTAGCCAGCCCTACTCTGTTGTTTATGATTTTGTTGTCATGGAGGACTGATTGGGCTCATTAATTCGAGGTAAAAAATAAATGCTGCGCTCAAGGAATGGCATGCTTTGAGCACTACTGAAAAATAAATGCCATATGCTGCATTTACTATAGGCCTATTGTTTACATTTTTGTTGGTGACACTTTGATATCTTGATAATATGCAGCTGTTTAAAGGGCAAATCCACAGATGAAACAATAACAAAACGGGTGCCCTGCCTCTGTTTTGGTAAAAAAAAGCTGAGGGATGGGCCTTGAGAAATGTTTCCACTCTCAGATTAATAGACAGAGCTAAGGATGCAAGCACTGCCCATCCATGACATAAAACATATTGTTTTAACCATGTTATGAGGCTATAAAGTGTTTGTTTACATTTACAATGTTTTCAAACATTGGAGTAAAACAAGCTTATATTTTGGGTTCTCATGGAGTGTGACAGTTGAACTAACCTCATGAAGCATTTATAAGTTATATATAATATATTGATTCTTGAAGAATATAAGTCCAAAAATGAATGTATAAACTACAGATTAAAGGGGCAATCTGTAGTTTTATTTAATTTGATTTAAGTCTATCAAAAGTGTGCAAGTTTAAGCATGTGTCCATTTGGCCTATTAGGCTTATTTTTTTTAAATTAATTAGATAGAGCAATAAAAGCCCCACTTCCATAGGCTTGGAGCCGAACTATGCAGCTGTTGCAAGAGCACATTTTTCACTGGCTGTCCACTGGTTTCAAAAACAATGATTGATAGGCAGCTTAAAATTCTTGAATTCAACCATTATTGGGTTCAAAAACACATTTAGATTTGTGCACAACCATCCACAACAACCACAAGCCGTAAGGCGCAAAAAACTAAATGAGAGAGCAGCAGTGTGATTCACATCCATGTGCCATGTAGATATCAATAATAGGTGCTATCCATATCACCGTAGACTACACCATACACCACTGCTGTCATCCTACCTCCAAGCGTTTATTCCAGTTGGATAATCTTTGAATGCCGACAGTAGTTGCACCATTGAATGATATATGTTGGACTGTAGTCTACAAAAGCCTATTTCTGCTCTTTTCCCGCGATCCATCAAACACATTTGGTCTGTCATCATAGTGGTCTCTGACTTGTGGTCAGACTCGCTCAGGTGGAACAAACTTAAATTTACGTCTTTTTTCAATGCTGATTTGAATGTCATTGAGAAAACAGAGAACTGTCAAATATTTTTTATCGTTAACATCCTTTCTGATTTTAAAAGTAATCCTCGAAGTAATCATATAGTTTAAAAAAATAATCTGTAATCCGATATTTTTGCTGGTAACATAACGGATTACATAAAATACAAAGATGAGTCCTATATCTATCACTATGGCCTGTTATTCACACACATATCTGCCATCTCATTGATTACAATGGTCCCACCTGATCTCGCCTCCTGCCTGCATTCCATCTTTGATGGCATGTATTTTCATTGTTACAATGGTCACTTGACTATCTTGTCAATATAATAAACAATCTTTGTTTTTATCAGTTATAACAAAAATGTAAATGGAGCTCTACTATGGCACATATGATGGCACATAAAATGGGTGCTCCTGCTGTCACAATGACAGAGGCAACACAGTTGTAGCTTGAAAAGGTTCCAGATCAAGTTAGTGGTTACAAATTAGCTCAGCGCAAGACAGCGAGAGTGTGTGTGTGTACAGTGGTGTAATGAGTTCAGACAGGCAGTTATCAAGATCAATGTGACATGGCTAGACATGGCTTTGACTGTGCAATGGGCTCTAGAGAGAGCAAGAGACTGTGACGAATGGGATCTGTCTGACTGTAAGCCACAGAACACACACCTATGGTGCTTTTCCATCTAGACTTACCCCCACACCAGTGTGTCACCAGTGTTTCATGTTAATGTAAGCTAGTGTTATTGTGTTTCCATCAGGAGTGTAACACTAAAGACTTGTGGCAAGCAGAATCAATAACCTTTGCATCATTCAAGACGGTTGCTTTGTGAGGTGTTAAAGTTCACAGTTAGCCATTGTTATGTAAATGCTAGCGTACAAGTACCCAGTGCCTTGGCAAGTCAGGGCAGGTCTGCCGGAGCCATGGCACAGTGAGACACAGGTAGATGGAAACAGAAAAGCTTTAGCCTTTTGGGTAAACGCTGGGGTAAATCCTTAGTGGAAATGAACTACTAGCCTACTGTAAGAGGCCTGCTGCCAGGCTGGAGGCCTATGATATGACCTTATCTGTTAATGCCAGACAGACGGACGGACGGACAGGACAGACATGTTCACACCATTCCAAACAAAGACATGACAGATCAAATTCTCACAAAAGGTTTACAGATTCCTGGTGTGAATTGGTGGTGCTTTGACAGATCAGATGAGGCTTTACATCACATATACTTTAGAATACCATAGCAGTAGCAGGAGTATGGAGAATAAACATGCAGACTCTCTCTCTCTCCCCTCTACCGCACCTATTGTCTCATCCTCTGAATGCTCGGCTATGAAGAGCCAACTGACATTTACTCCAGAGGTGCTAACCTATTGCACCCTCAACAACCACTGTGATTACTATTATTATTGTTATTAGACCCTGCTGTTTTATTTAACTAGGCAAATCAGTTAAGAACAAATTCTTATTTACAATGACGGCCTACCCCAGCTAAACCAAAACCCGGACGACGCTGGGACAATTGTGCGCCGCCCTATGGGACTCCAAATCACAGCTGGTTGTGATACAGCCTGGAATCGAACCAGGGTCTGTAGTGACGCCTCTAGCAGAGATGCAGATGCAGTGCCTTAGACCGCTGCGCCACTCAGGAGCCCATGGCTCCTCTCTAGGTTTCTTCCTAGGTTCCTGCCTTTCTAGTGAGTTTTTCCAAGCCACCGTGCTTCTACATCTGCATTGCTTGCTGTTTTAGGCTTGGTTTCTGTGTAAGCACTTTGTGACATCTGCGGATGTAAAAAGTACTTTATATATACGTTTAGTTTTCTAAATGTAGTAATACCCTCTGTCCACAAGATGTCAGTGTTGAACTATTAGCGAAGGGAGAGGCTTCAGGATTAGACCAGTGTATTACTACATTACGAATTGCTCGATGGCGCCTTGTCCTGAGGTGGAAATTTCCACTTCAACCAAACAGGATGAACTTCAGGAGATGTTGCAATGCTGCTAATAAAATATTAAATATACACCCACCTCCAGTTGTTCAACTTCTAAGTTTTGATAGGTCCTATCTGACGGGTGCAATCCTCATGTACTAAGCATTTTAGGCAAACTGCCTAATGTACAGTAAGTAGTATTAGTAAAATCATTTGCCATATAACATGACCACGAAACACTCTGAGAGAAGTGAACACATATTACGTAGGAGATGTTCACAGATTGGCTTTACAAAAACAAAACAGTAAGGAAAAACACCATTGTTTCAAGGTTTCATTCCAAGTCCTCTGTTTACAGTACCAACCCATCCACTTTGCAGTGTCCTGAAACAGAGAGAGAATGGTGTACTGCACTCTTTCAGAGAAATGCAAAACACTTTACGGTAGGCAATTAAGGTCACAGTTATGAAAACTTAGGACACTAAAAGAGGCCTTTCTACTGACTGAAAAACACCAAAAGAAAGATGCCCAAGGTTCCTGCTCATCTGCGTGAACGTGCCTTAGACATGCTGCAAGAAGGCATGAGGACTGCAGATGTGTCCAGGGCAATGAATTGTGATGTCCGTACCGAGAGACGCCTAAGACAGCGCTACAGGGAGACAGGATGGACAGCTGATCGTCCTCGCAGTGGCAGACCACATGTAACAACACCTACACAGGATTGGTACATCCGAACATCACACCTGCGGGACAGGTACAGGACAGCAACAACTGACTGAGTTACAGGAACGCACAATCCCTCCATCAGTGCTCAGACTGTCCGCAATAGGCCGAGAGAGGCTGGACTGAGGGCTTGTTGTAAGGTAGACTCCTCACTGGCAACAACGTTACCTATGGGCACAAACCCACTGTCGCTGGACCAGACAGGACTGTCAAAAAGTGCTCTTCACTGACGAGTTGTGGTTTGTCTCACCAGGGGTGATGGTCGGATTTACGTTTATCGTCAAAGGAATGAGCGTTACACCGAGGCCTGTACTCTGGAGCGGGATCGATTTGGAGGTGGAGAGTCCGTCATGGTCTGGGGCATTGTGTCACAGCATCATCGGACTGAGCTTGTTGTCATTGCAGGCAATCTCAACACTGTGCGTTACAGGGAAGACCTTCTCCTCCCTCATGAGGTACCCTTCCTGCAGGCTCATCCTGACATGACCCTCCAGCATGACAATGCCACCAGCCATACTGCTCATTCTGTGCGTTATTTCCTGCAAGACAGGAATGTCAGTGTTCTGCCATGGCCAGCAAAGAACCCGGATTTCAATACCATTGAGCACATCTGGGACCTGTTGGATCTGAGGGTGAGGGCTAGGGCCATTCCCCCCAGAAATGTCCGGGAACTTGCAGGTGCCTTCGTGGAAGAGTGGGGTAACATCTCACAGCAAAAACTGGCAAATCTGGTGCAGTCCATGAGGAGATGCACTGCAGTACTTAATGCAGCTGGTGGCCACACCAGATACTGACTGTTACCTTTGATTTTGACCCCCCTTTGTTCAAGTACACATTATTCCATTTCTGTTAGTCACATGTCTGTGGAACTTGTTCAGTTTATGTCTCAGTTGTTGAATCTTATGTTCATACAAATATTTACACGTTAAGTTTGCTGAAAATAAACGCAGTTGACAGTGAGAGGACATTTCTTTTTTTGCTGAGTTTAATTCTGGTCATGTAGTGTATGATAATAATTTGAGTCTCCAATTTACATTTACTATGTTACGTCTTTGAGACCAGGCTGATTTCAGTGGTAAGCCCAAAGGCATTGTGTGGAACAGACTTCAATCCATATAGTGTATAGTTTTCTGACTATGAATCTTACAAACATTTTCACTGCAAATTCATACTCTGGTATGAACTTTAGGAAATTTTATTAGAAATAGTATTTAAAAAAAAATAAAAAATCTTTCAAACATAGCAGGGATCAACACGCGCTGTACAACTGGTTAAGAGCTAACCTGTTTGACATACTCTTCAATTCTATCCAACAACATTTACTGAGATCAATTTTCTTTTTCATCTTATTTGATATCTCACCTGAAATGTATAACCACTGGCATGACAACATACAAAGGACATATACATGTAAACAGAAAGAAAGATTACCTCAAAATTCAAAGCAAGCGGGAGGGTGCAAAATCAGCAAGCAGAACTGGTGTGAGGAAAGAAAATTAAGCTACTTCATCAGTCAAGTCTGCTCTCATGGACATTCATTAGCAATACCCTTTAAACAGAGCAGTCATGAACTCTATGCATGTCCCAAATGGCACACTATTCCTTATTTAGTGCACTAGTTTTGACCAGGGCCCATAAGACTGGTTAAAAGTAGTGCTCTATAAAGGGAGCCATTTGCGACACATCCTACCTGTTATTAGCAAGTAATTCACATACATTTTTTTATAAAGACAGTCAAAATACCCAAGCATTAGTTCATCAGTACTTTCCGTGGTTGTAATATATATATATATTTTTTAAACATGTGTACAATATACTGGCACAGTAATGTTCCAAGACAGACAAAGTGGAGAACGATTGGTGAGCCATTCAGTAAACGGAAAATGTAGCCATTTTGAAAGAGTAGCATAGCAGTAGTCATTTCAACATGGTCTTGGTGAGATAAGATTCCTCAGATGGCTATAAATATATAATTATTTAATTTAAATTCCTCTGAGGGGCATGTCATGTTAATTTTTTTAATTGAACTGTGCCATTTGAAAAGAGCACACCAAGTAAAAGGCATACATGCTGACCACACCGCTCGCATCGCGTGTGATGCAAAATAAATGTACACATACATGTTATTCAATCATTGCGCGCGTTAGCGAGCGGCTGCGTAGCCGGGCGCTAAAAGAGAACGTGGTTCTATTTGTGACACTCAACGCGCTGCAAGTCCTGCCTCTCAAATCTCCTCATTGGATTTTAGGAGCATATACCCATGTGGGTGATTGAAAGATGAACTGAGGTCCACACTCCACACGGTTGTAGTAATGCTGTAATGTTGGTTTCCAACTTCCACATGAAGTCTAAAGAAGAAAAAGAAGCCTGAAGGAAGGAGGAGAGATGAGGAGAAACAAATTTGGTTACCGTTTTATCTGTGGATTAAATTGTCAGAGTAGAGGACCTTTCAGGTAAAGAGGACCTTTCAGCATTTCAGGTAAAATAACAACCCAATGTTTATATCCCAGGACAAATAAGCTAGCAACAGCAAGCTAGCTAGCTAAATTGCCATAAAATGTTTAATGCTTGACATCCTTGACACTGGGTCTTACACATTAATTCAAGTAACACATTAAAAGGCCCAGTGCGGTCAAAAACTAGATTTGCCTGTGTTTTAAAATCATTTCAAAACTATGAGGTTGGAATAATACTGTGAAATTGTAAAAAAATGACGATAATGCCCTTTTAGTGGAAGAGCTGTTTGAAAAGACCATCTGTAATTTCAGCCTGTTTTGGTAGGATGGTGTTTTGGTCTGCCTGGTGACATCACCAGGCGGTAAATTAGTTAATAGACCTGTAAGAAAGAGCGTTCCAAACCTCGCCAATAACAGCTCAGACCACTCCCAGACAGCCCAAGCTAAATTCTTGCTTGAGAAATAGCTCTTTGCTAAGAAGCAAATTTTGGTTTATTTTTGACCACTTTAATTGAAAACAATCATAGTAAGGTACTTCATTGTAACCCAGGAATTAGTTGCTATGGAGATAAAGGTCCAATGCAACCGTTTTTAAGTCATAAACATTTTTGAATTGACTCAAATGGCCAAATACAGCATCCCAAAACTTCAATGATGCAGAAAGTGTATTTACTCGTCACACTTCGTCCTGAAAGAAGGGGTTAATCTCATTTCACAAAGGAATGTTGACAACAGCCAAGGTGAGAAGAGAAGTATAGTAATATAAGAACAACTCTAGCTAGCAGTGAAAAGTAAAGATGGGTAGGTTTAGCCTGATCCTAGATCTATTGGTGCTCTTGCCAACTTGATTGGTTTCATTGTCAAGCCAAACAAGGAGTTGGCATGATAGCATAAACAGACTGGCACTTAGGCTAAGGTAGGTTGGCTTGCTGGTGAGTCTGCTTGCACAAACTTGCTGGCTGATAATGAGGCTCTATCGCAGGTCTTTAGTTTTAGCTTCTCCACTGTGGTGAGTCAGTGGTGGTGAGCTGTGTGCCTTCAGGAAGCACATGTACTTCCTTTTCCTCTGCAGGCTGGCTTCTCATTGGTTGCCTCCCTGAAAATAGCAAAAGCAAAACGCGTCTGGGCGACACTTGTGTATTCACTTGCAAGCGCACGAGTGAGGACAGACAGGGGCCCTGGGCCAGACCAAGACTTGACTTGTGCCCAGAGAGCACAAGCCTATGGCCGCCTGACAACCTCTGATGCAGTATCAAAGTGACTGGGCCTGAAAAAGCAGAGTAGACAGTGAAAGTAGTTTTTGTTCCAGTCTTTTAGAGCAGTCAGTCTGTAAACGGAACTATATGAGCCTTTTTAGTAGGATCTCTCTCCTGGCACAAGGCTGAGTACAGCTCCTGAGCTACTCGTTCTTGTGGCAGTAAATGTCCTTTAATGCTCGGAGTTCCTCGATGAGGGTCTTGTTTTGATTTTCCAGCACGCCCACGCGGTTCTCCAGACACCGGACATACTCTTTCTTTTTCCTGCGGCACTCCCGTGCAGCCTCCCTAGAGAAGACAGGGGAAAAGAGATGGTCAGTGGGAGAAATTCCAGCACTTAGCACCAATCAAAAGTGAACAAATACACCTCAGACGATTCACATAACATCCACTCAACCTTTATAGCTAACCAATTATCAAAAGGGTGCTTTAAAAATCTACAGGAAAGGGAGGAAACCGAAAGATGAGTATGAATGATTTTGAAATCTATTCCCCTTTCTTAGTTGTTACCCAAATTCAGAGCCATTCAAGTAAACTCTGTGTCTGTGTCCCAAAAGGCACCCTACTCTCTATAGTGTACTACTTTTGATCAGGGCCTCTGGTCAAATGTAGTGCACTATAAAAGGGAACAGGGTGCCATTTGGGACGCCAACTGCGTCTGTCTCACCTGTTCTTCATGAGGCGGACCTCCCTCTTGCGTGTGACCTCCTCAGTGTGCACCGGGGGGCTGTGCATGGACATGGAGCCTGGGGACGCAGCCATCACCAGGCCCTGGGGCAGGCCCGAGGTGGGCGAACGCAGCTGGTACGCTGGCATATCTCCAGTGGCAGCTAGAAAACACAGACAGAACATCAGGGTTAGTTTTGATAGTAATTTACTTAAATCAAGTTCATCCCTTGCACAGAGAGACAGACAGGACATCAGAATACAAATTCTCACTTGTAATGACCACCTGTATTTAGCTTGCTGGTTGAAAATCAAGTACTGTATTTTTTAACTCAAGTCCTTCAATCACAAAGATTACTCATCATCTTCTATCTATTTACAGGATAGGCAACTGTAAATTAGACAAACACAAAATACAAATAAAGTAGATGGGAATACTTTTAACGGCAAAAAAAACAACTGACCACTCTTTCTATTAAAACGACCAGACAAGCCCAGATTCCAACAGACACAAGTGAACTAAGCAAAACAAACCTAATTTAAATTGTTATTTTTCTACAGACAGATTTAAGATCACAGCACAGCTGCCAAATTAGGGAGTAGTTCTGAGTAGTTCTGTCAAATCTGGACTGGGAGAGTGTGAGAATTCATCTCAAATGGCACCCTATTCCCTCTGGGCCCTGGTCAAAAGTAGTGCAATATAAAAAGGAATATGGTGCCATTTGGGATGCATTCAGAGCGTGATCCATGACGAGAGCCAGGAACCCTCACCTTTGACCCCTCTGTAAAAAGATTAACCAATGGCCTGTGACTTAACACCAACAACCAGGATTGATAGACAATCACCTTGCCCAACACAGTAGGCCTAACTCAATTAAAAACCATTTCACTGATTGGTTGATGTCATAAAAAACCTCTGAACAAGCAGCTTATGTAACCAGTGTTCTTGTCTTTATCAGATTATCAACGTGCACATTGACATTAAAGAATAGAGAGGATATTAGCTTTATAGGCGACGGTGGGGGGGATTAATTACTACAATTATGTGAAGATAATTGTCATTATCTGGTTACTGGGTGGATAACTGCCATCAAAAGTGAAAGAAGAGACAGCCTCACTGATAGCAGCCTACATTATTTGGTGATGATTAATTAAAAAACAATTTCAAAGTACAAAGAAATCCCAGAGGTTGCCAGGGGGTAGTCTAGTGGTAGTGCTGCCGCCCCTGAACCACATATGCCCCTAGAGAGCAGTTTGATCCCCCATTCCCCGACTCACTTTCTATACTGTATACCTCTAATCTATTTCCCAATCTACCGTACCATTCAAAAGTCATCAAGGCAAAGGGTGGCTACTTTGAAGAACCTCAAATATAAAATATATTTTGATATGTTGTACACTTTTTTGGTTACTACATCATTCCATATGTGTTATTTCATAGTTTTGATGTCTTCACTATTATTCTACAATGTAGAAAATAAAGAAAAACCCTGGAATGAGTAGGTGTGTCTTGACTGGTACTGTACATTTCTGACCTGTTTTGGCACATTTTTTAAAATAAAATACATATATTTATATTTTAAATCTGAGGATAACACATAAAAGCGTAAAATACACTTATTTCCAATGTGCTCCTCGGTTTAGAAATTGAGATTCTCATCCGATCGCTGGTATTTTGATAAATACCTTTCTAATCTCTTCTAATTAGTAACTGCAAAGTAACTACAGGAGAGAAAAAACTAAAGATGTTTGTCACAAACTATCATCATGCTTACAGTGCCTTCAGAAAGTATTCAGAACCCTTGACTTTTTCCACATTTTGTGTTACAGCCCGATTTAAAATTGATTAAATATAGATTTTGTGTCACTGGCCTATACATAATACCCCATAATGTCAAAGTGTAATTATGTTTTCAAAAATATTTACAAATGCGTCGCAGTGCTTGAGGCGTCACTACAGACCCATGTTCGATCCCAGGCTGTGCCACAGCCTGCCGTGACTGGGAGACCCATGAGGCGGTGCACAATTGGCCCAGCGTTGTCTGGGTTAGGGGAAGGTTTGGCCGGCCAGGATTTCCTTGTCCCATCGCGCTCTAGCGACTCCCTGTGGCGGGCTGGGCACCTGCAAGCTGACTTCGGTTGGTGTTTCCTCCGACACATTGGTGTGGCTGTCTTCCGAGTTAAGCGAGCAGTGTTTCAAGAAGCAGTGCGGCTTGGCAGGGTCGTGTTTCGGAGGACGCATGGCTCTCAACCGTCGTCCCTCCCGAGTCCGTAGGGGTTGCAGCGATGGGACAAGACTGTAACTACCAATTGGGTATCACGAAATTGGGGAGAAAAAGGGCAAAAAAACTAAAAAACTAAAAGCTGAAATGTCTTGAGTCAATAAGTATTCAACCCCTTTGTTATGGCAAAACTAAATAAGTTCAGGCATAAAAATGTTCTTAACAAGTCACATAAGTTGCATGGACTCACTCTGTGTGCAATAATAGTGTTTAACATGATTTTTGAATGACTACCTCATCTCTGTATTCCACATAAAGATAATTGTAAGGTCCCTCAGTCGAGCAGTACATTTCAAACAGATTCAACCACAAAGACCAGGGAGGTTTTTCCAATGCCTCGCAAAGAACGGCACCTATTGGTAGATGGGTAAAAATAGCAAAAAGCAGACATCGAATATCCCTTTGAGCATGGTGAGTTATTAATTACACTTTGGATGGTGTATCAATACACCCAGTCACTACAAAGAGACAGGTGTCCTTTCTAATTCAATTGCAGGAGAGGAAGGAAACCACTCAGGGATTTCACCATGAGGCCAATGGTGACTTTAAAACAGTTACACAGTTTAATAGCTGATATGTGAAAAGAAGGAAGCCTGTACAGAATAAACATATTCCAAAACAATAATCCTGTTTGCAAGGCACTAAAGTAAAACTGCAAAAAATGTGGCAAAGAAATGAACTTTGACCTGAATACAAAGTGTTATGTTTGGGGGAAATCCAACACAACACACACAGAGTACCACTCTCTTCCGGCGCCGACAGAGATGGCCGCCTCGCTTCGCGTTCCTAGGAAACTATGCAGTATTTTGTTTTTTTACGTGTTATTTCTTACATTGGTACCCCAGGTAATCTTAGGTTTCATTACATACAGTCGGGAGGAACTACTGAATATAAGAGCAACGTCAACTCACTATCATTACGACCAGGAATATGACTCTCCCGAAGCGGATCCTGTGTTTTGCCTTCCACCCAGTACAATGGATCTGATCCCAGCCGGCGACCCTAAACAACGACGCCGTAAAAGGGGCAAACGAAGCGGTCTTCTGGTCAGGCTTTGGAGACGGGCACATCGCGCTCCACTCCCTAGCATACTACTCGCCAATGTCCAGTCTCTTGACAAGGTTGATGAAATCCGAGCAAGGGTAGCATTCCAGAGAGACATCAGAGACTGTAACGTTCTTTACTTCACGGAAACATGGCTCACTCGAGAGACGCTAACGGAGTCGCAAACATCTTTCTGGTAAGAAGAGGGGCGGGGGGGTATGCCTTATGATTAACGAGACGTGGTGTGATCATAACAACATACAGGAACTCAAGTCATTCTGTTCACCTGACTTAGAAATCCTCACAATCAAATGTCGACCGCATTATCTACCAAGGGAATTCTCTTCGATTATAAATCACAGCCGTATATATTCCCCCCCAAGCAGACACATCGATGGCCCTGAACGAACTTTATCTGACTCTATGTAAACTGGAAACCACACACCCTGAGGCTGCATTCATCGTAGCTGGGGATTTTAACAAGACTAATCTGAAAACAAAACTCCCTAAATTCTATCAGCATATCGGTTGTGCTACCAGGGCTGGTAAAACCCTGGATCATTGTTATTCTAACTTCCGCGACGCATATAAGGCCCTCCCCCGCCCTCCTTTCGGAAAAGCTGACCACGACTCCATTTTGTTGCTTCCAGCCTACAAACAGACACTAAAACAAGAAGCTCCAGCGCTCAGGTCTGTTCAACGCTGGTCCGACCAATCTGATTCCACGCTTCAAGACTGCTTCGATCACGTGGATTGGGATATGTTCCGCATTGCGTCCAACAACAACATTGACGAATACGCTGATTCGGTGAGCGAGTTCATTAGAAAGTGCATCGGCGACGTAATACCCACAGCAACGATTAAAACATTCCCAAACCAGAAACCGTGGATTGATGGCAGCATTCGCGTGAAACTGAAAGCGCGAACCACTGCTTTTAACTTCTTTGGACTGCAGGGGCAGTATTGAGTAACTTGGATGAAAGGTGCCCATTTCAAACGGCCTCGTGCTCAATTCTTGCTCGTACAATATGCATATTATTATTACTATTGGATAGAAAACACTCTCAAGTTTCTAAAACCGTTTGAATTATATCTGTGAGTAAAACAGAACTCATTTTGCAGCAAACTTCCTGTCAGAAAGTGAAAAATCTCAAATCGAGGCTCTGTTCCAGGCCCTCCCTATCATTTTGCTTGAGATTTATGACTATACATGCACTTCATACGCCTTCCACTAGATGTCAATAGGCAGTGAGAGAAGAAATGGAGTGTATAGTTTGAACTGAGGTCGAATAAGAGCTCTTGGCATGACGTGACACCAATTTCCTGTTTTCAGGAAGACGCGAGGAGGAACCTGGGATTGCCTTCTGAAAAGCTGTCGTTATAGACGGCTGCTATCTCCGGCTTTGATTTTATTTGATAAATGTGACAATATCATCGTAAAGTATGTTTTTTCAATATAGTTTAATCAGATTATTGAAATTTTTTCGGGAGTTTTGCCGTGTTCCGTTCTCTGAGTTTGTTGACGATGGAAAGCTTCGCGCCACTTGGCTAGTGTGCTTGCTAAATCGAGAGGGAAAAAGGCCGTTCTAAAACCAAACAACGATTGTTCTGGACAAAGGACCCCTTGTACAACATTCTGATGGAAGATCATCAAAAGTAGGACCCATTTATGATGTTATTTCATATATCTGTCGAACATGTGTACTATTAGTTTGCGCCCAGATTTTGGGCGCTCTCTCGCAATAACGTAAGCTGGATGTCGTAATGAAGTTATTTTTAGAATTCTAACACGGCGATTGCATTAAGAACTAAGCTATCTTTAATTTGCTGTCCAACATGTATTTTTTAGTAACGTTTATGATTAGTTATTGATTAGATTAGGTGCCTCTCCAAGATTTCTCCGGACATTGTTATTGCATTTTGCCTAGTATTCACATTGTATAACCACGATTTGTGCCGCTAAGTATGCACATTTTCGAACAAACAATATATGTATTGTGTAATATGATGTTATAGGACTGTCATCTGATGATTTTTGAGAAGGTTAGTGAAAAAATTTATATCTTTTGCTGGTTTATTCGTTATCACTACTGTTGGCTTGAATCAATGCTGTTGTGTTTTTGGCTATTGTGGTAAGCTAATATAATGCTATATTGTGTTTTCGCTGTAAAACACTTAAAGAATCGGAAATATTGGCTGGATTCACATTTACATTTAAGTCATTTAGCAGACGCTCTTATCCAGAGCGACTTACAAGTACATACATTCATACTTTTTTTGTACTGGCCCCCCGTGGGAATCGAACCCACAACCCTGGCGTTGCAAGCGCCATGCTCTACCAACTGAGCCACACGGGACCTCACAAGATGTTTGTCTTTAATTTGCTGTACACCATGTATTTTTCATAAATGTTTTATGATGAGTATTTAGGTATTTCAATTTGGTCTCTGTAATTGTTCTAGCTGCTTCGGTGCTATTTCCGATTGTAGCTGCAATGTAAAACTATGATTTATACCTCAAATGCACATTTTTCGAACAAAACATAGATTTATTGTATAACTTGTTATAAGACTGTCATCTGATGAAGTTGTTTCTTGGTTAGTTTGGTTGGTTCTTGGTTAGTTAGGTTGGTTTTGTGCAAGCTACCTGTGCTGTGAAAAATGTCTGTGCTTTTTTTGTATTTGGTGGTGAGCTAACATAAATATACGTGGTGTTTTCGCTGTAAAACATTTTAAAAATCGGACATGTTGGCTGGATTCACAAGATGTGTATCTTTCATTTGCTGTATTGGACTTGTTAATGTGTGAAAGTTAAATATTTCTAAAAAATATCTTTTGAATTTCGCGCCCTGCACTTGAGCTGGCTGTTGTCATAAGTGTACCGACACCGGGCTGCAGCCATAAAAGGTTAACCAGGGCAAGGTGACCGGAAACATGACCGAATACAAACAGTGTAGCTATTCCCTCCGCAAGGCAATCAAACAAGCTAAGTGCCAGTATAGAGACAAAGTAGAGTCGCAATTCCACAGCTCAGACACAAGAGGTATGTGGCAGGGTCTACAGTCAATCACAGATTACAAAAAGAAAACCATCCCTGTCGTGGACGCCGATGTCTTGCTCCCAGACAGACTAAACAACTTTTTTGCTCGCTTTGAGGACAATACAGTGCCACTGACACGGCCCGCTACCAAAACCTGCGGGCTCTCCTTCACTGCAACCGAGGTGAGTAAAACATTTAAACGTGTTAACCCTCGCAAGGCTGCAGGCCCAGACGGCATTCCCAGCCGCGTCCTCAGAGCATGCGCAGACCAGCTGGCTGGTGTGTTTACGGACATATTCAATCAATCCTTATCCCAGTCTGCTGTTCCCACATGCTTCAAGAGGGCCACCATTGTTCCTGTTCCCAAGAAAGCTAAGGTAACTGAGCTAAACGACTACCGCCCCGTAGCACTCACTTCCGTCATCATGAAGTGCTTTGAGAGACTAGTCAAGGACCATATCGCCTCCACCCTACCTGACACCCTAGACCCACTCCAATTTGCTTACCGACCCAATAGGTCCACAGACGACGCAATCACAACCACACTGCACACTGCCCTAACCCATCTGGACAAGAGGAATACCTATGTGAGAATGCTGTTCATCGACTACAGCTCAGCATTTAACACCATAGTACCCTCCAAACTCGTCATCAAGCTCGAGACCCTGGGTCTCGACCCCGCCCTGTGCAACTGGGTACTGGACTTCCTGACGGGCCGCCCCCAGGTGGTGAGGGTAGGTAACAACATCTCCACCCCGCTGATCCTCAACACTGGGGCCCCACAAGGATGCGTTCTGAGCCCTCTCCTGTACTCCCTGTTCACCCACGACTGCGTGGCCATGCACGCCTCCAACTCAATCATCAAGTTTGCGGACGACACTACAGTGGTAGGCTTGATTACCAACAACGACGAGACGGCCTACAGGGAGGAGGTGAGGGCCCTCGGAGTGTGGTGTCCGGAAAATAACCTCACACTCAACGTCAACAAAACAAATGAGATGATTGTGGACTTCAGGAAACAGCAGACGGGACAGTAGTGGAGAGGGTAGTAAGTTTTAAGTTCCTCGGTGTACACATCACGGACAAACTGAATTGGTCCACCCACACAGACAGCGTTGTGAAGAAGGCGCAGCAGCGCCACTTCAACCTCAGGAGGCTGAAGAAATTCGGCTTGTCACCAAAAGCACTCACAAACTTCTACAGATGCACAATCGAGAGCATCCTGTCGGGCTGTATTACCGCCTGGTACGGCAACTGCTCCGCCCACAACCGTAAGGCTCTCCAGAGGGTAGTGAGGTCTGCACAACGCATCACCGGGGGCAAACTACCTTCCCTCCAGGACACCTACACCACCCGATGTCACAGGAAGGCCATAAAGATCATCAAGGACAACAACCACCCGAGCAACTGCCTGTTCACCCCGCTATCATCCAGAATGCGAGGTCAGTACAGGTGCATCAAAGCAGGGACCGAGAGACTGAAAAACAGCTTCTATCTCAAGGCCATCAGACTGTTAAACAGCCACCACTAACATTTAGTGGCCGCTGCCAACATACTGACTCAACTCCAGCCACTTTAATAATGGGAATTGATGGAAATTTATGTAAAAATGTATCACTAGCCACTTTAAACAATGCCACTTAATATAATGTTTACATACCCTACATTACTCATCTCATATGTATATGTATATACTGTACTCTATATCATCTACTGCATCTTGCCATCTTTATGTAATACATGTATCACTAGCCACTTTAAACTATGCCACTTTATGTTTATATACCCTACATTACTCATCTCATATGTATATACTGTACTCTATACCATCTACTGCATCTTGCCTATGCCGTTCTGTACCATCACTCATTCATATATCTTTATGTACATATTCTTTATCCCTTTACACTTGTGTGTATAAGGTAGTAGTTGTGGAATTGTTAGGTTAGATTACTCATTGGTTATTACTGCATTGTCGGAACTAGAAGCACAAGCATTTTGCTACACTCGCATTAACATCTGCTAACCATGTGTATGTGACAAATAAAATTTGATTTGATTTGATTCATATTTTCAAGCATGGAGGTGGCTGCACCATGTTATGGGTGCTGTCATAGACTAGGGATTTTTGGAGGATAAAAAGACACAGAATAGAGCTAAGCACAGGAAAAATCCTAGAGGAAAACCTGGTTCAGTTTACTTTCCAACAGACACTGGGAGACAAATTCACCTTTCAGCAGGACAATAGCCTAAAACAATGGAGATGCTTACCAAGACAACATTGAATGTTCCTGATAGGCCTAATTACAGTTTTAAATTTTGATTATCATCTGGAAAAATCAACAAACAACTTGACAGAGCTTGAAGAATTGTTTAAAAGAATAAGGTGATTCTAACATGTACTGACTCAGGCGTGTGAATACTTATGTAAATGAGACATTTCAGTATTTCATTTTCAATACATTTGTAAAAATGTCTAAAAACATGTTTTCACTTTGTCATTGGATATTGTGTGTAGATTGGTGATTTTTTTTTATTTTTTATCCATTTTGAATTCAGGCTGTATAACAACGTGGAATAAATCAAGGGGTATGAATACTTTCTGAAGGCACATATGGCAAGAACAAACACTTATACAAAACAACTATGCTTTCACAAAAAAAACAACATTTTCTGGTAACATTTATGACTTGATAATAGCCCAAATGCTACCACTGCACTAGTGTTTTAACGCATGAGTGAGCTCTTCTCTCTCTGTCGTCATCTGAGTGGATTACTAAAACTGGCAACGCCTACGCTGTGCTCATTGCTCTCAGAGGGCTCTGTTCTGTCTGTAGCCTAATCACAGCATGACTCCCTGCTGACGTCAATCTGGGTCTCACTCCACGCATTTTCATTTCCCTGCCCAGATCTGCTTCCAGGAAACCGGATTGACGTCAACACACATCCACCACCCCTCTCCCTCGCTGATCCAGAGAAGCATTCTGTTTGAGCATTTCAGGGGGCAGGCAGACCGGTACCGGCGGATTGAGCAAGCTAACCAAACACTTACCGCCTTGTTCGGTCAACAGCAGTGGTGGGCCGTCAGGGCCAGCAAGGCCTTCTCTGCTGGCCTAAACATCATCAGAATATAATTTTTTTTTTTTAAATATATTTTCCCACAAATATGTATTAAATTATTCCCCAGAGTAAGAGTTATACTCTTCATTTCATAGCTTTCCTCTTGGTTGCACTGCTTCCAGCCCCAGGTTGAGATTTGGAGGGCTGGTCTTTATGTTAGATCTTTTATCCAATCATATTCAGCCATCATGTGTTGCCAGGGGTCTAAAATCTGCCCTCAGGCCTTCAGAATCAACAGTGCGGGCGCTTATAGCTTATAGTGAATGGAAATGAAAATTTTGTGTCAACCAATCAGCTTTAGAGTTGGCTATTGTACGCCTGCTGGCTGGCTCCAGTGTTACACAGGAGCCAGCTAGCAGGCGTAGTGCGTGCACGTCTTTTGATTGGATTACCAATATTGAGAGGCAGGTCCTATGGGCAGGTCTATGCAGATCTAGGAAACTGAATTTGATAAACGAATTAATTCGCGTACTACTAAGCTGTTTTTTCAACCCACAATGGCGGAAGGAGGAGAAGATATCGATTTGGTCGAGGATATAATTATAACGCCATTCTCAAGACGAACTTTTCAAGAAAAGTTAGACATTGTAAGGAGAGGTCGCCCGACGCCGAACTACGAGCGCTATCAATGGCTCACAGGCTCCGAGAAGCACTGCAAACTGTACTGCTGGGAATGCCTATTATTTGCAAGTGATCGATTTGGTGTTTGGAGCCACACTGGCTTTGCAAACTTGAGTTGTCTAACCAAGGCAGCAACGAGACACCAAAGTACGGCTGGGCACTTACAAGCAATGGTGCTTTTGAAAACTTTTGGGGACACTGGAGTGGATCTACAGCTCAACGAACAAACGCGCAGGGCAACGGAGCTGCACAATGAAAAGGTGAAGGGAAATATTGAAAAGACTCATACTGCGTTTCTGTCTAAATGTATAGTGTCTAGAGCCATGGCATCATAATGATGGTAATTAGAGGTGGATTAATTCGGGTGGGACTGTGTAGTACCTCACTGAAGGCCCAGGCCCCAGGCCCACGGCACGCCACTGGTCAACAGTCATGTCTAGCTTTTCACTACAGGAATGTTGAATGGTAATTATACAGTACTCTTGCAAGGTATTCAAGTCTCAGAAAGAACTGTGGGCAAGATGCCTCTGTGGTAGCTAGCTATTAACCCTCAGTCAGTGCACGTCTCAGTTTGCTATTGGTTTCCTCTGTTCCCTTAAAAACACTCAGTATCTTGAGAAAATACTCTGAAGACTCCAAGCGAACTGGCACCTTTGGTAGACTACATACACGTTTTTATCAATGCTTAAAAGTTCTGTAAAGATATTTAACCAACCCAACTTTAAAGTCATTCCTCACAAAAACAAAATGTATAAAAATGATGTATTTAGCCGTCGAAATATAGACGATGCAGATAGATTGATATCTATCTGAATTGTACAACAATGCAGCTATACATTTTCAATTACTGCCAGCATGCAACATTTCATTTTCTATGAAAATCTAAGTCTGAGAAACACTTACAAAAGAAAAACTTAAAAACGACAGTTACATACCTGATTCAGTCTCATCTCCAGTAACAGCCATATATTCTACTCTAACATAGGCTCCACAGAACCAGACTCTTTTTCTGTCTTTATCAGACTGTGTCTTTCTATCTGCCTGTGTGTGTCTCGCTCTGCCTGCTCTCTACATGGAGGGGTCACCCATCAACTTTGCACAAAATTACAATTAGGGACATTGACATCACAATGACATCACTGGCCCTGCTGAAGTCAATAAGACATTCCGCCTCTAGGCCCCTCCCCCTGCTCTCCTCCTGGATCAAATCCTAAAGTGGAGCAACACAATGCAGTGAGGCAGGGGGGAGGGAGGGAAAGACGCAGGGAGGGCTAGCTGGATATTTTTAGACCCTATGACGCAACTAGGCAATGGAGATCAACCAGGAGGTTAGTGTGCCCAAATAACAGCAGTAGTAGTACTAATGTGAGCACCCTGATTGAAGCAGTCCCTGGGGATTGGCTTTTACTACTGGTTAGGATTATATGATTTAAGGTTTTTCATCCGTTTCTCTGGAAAATAAGTCCAGCTGTAAAGAAGTACCATTGAAATACAGGGAAACTAACATTTAAGGGAAACCATTACAATGCTCTGATAAACTAATCTAAAACCATTCATATACACTACCATTCAAAAGTTTGGGGTCACTTAAAAATGTCCTTGTTTTTGAAAGAAAAGCAAATTTTTCGTCCATTAATATAATATCAAATTGATCAGAAATACAGTGCAGACATTGTTAATGTTTTAAATGACTATTGTAGCTGGAAACGGCAGATTTTTTATGGAATATCTACATAGGCGTACAGAGGCCCATTATCAGCAAACATCACTCCTGTGTTCCAATGGCACGTTGTGTTAGCTAATCCAAGTTTATCATTTTAAAAAGGCTAATTGATCATTATAAAACCCTTTTGCAATTATGTTAGCATAGCTGAAAACTGTTGTGCTAATTAAAGAAGCAATAAAACTGGCCTTTTTAGACTAGCTGAGTATCTGGAGCATCAGCATTTGTGGGTTCGATAACAGGCTCAAAATGGCCAGAAACAAAGAACTTTCTTCCGAAACTCGTCAGTCTATTCTTGTTCTGAGAAATGAAGGCTATTCCATGCGAGAAATTGCCAAAACACTGAAGATCTCGTACAACGCTGTGTACTACTCCCTTCACAGAACAGCGCAAAATGGCTCTAACCAGAATATAAAGAGGAGTGGGAGGCCCTGGTGCACAACTGAGCAAGAGGACAAGTACATTAGAGTGTCTAGTTTGAGAAACAGACACCTCACAAGTCCTCAACTGGCAGCTTCATCAAATAGTACCCGCAAAACACCAGTCTCAGTGTCAACAGTGAAGAGGCGACTCCGGGATACTGGCCTTTTAAATGGACAGACATATTTGCTTTTCTTTCAAAAACAAGGACATTTCTAAGTGACCCCAAACTTTTGAACGGTAGTGTATACTCTATTGTTAAATCATGACACTGGTTGCATGGTACTGTAAGTAACATTACAGGGTCAACCAACCATGCTTGACATTTCTTTGAGAAAAACTAGTCATGCTCCAGCCACTTAGAGAGCCTTCTTCTGTTCTTCTGCTAAATGAATGCAAACCCATGACTTAATGAATCACACTATTTCAATGTAATCTAATGAAATAACTAGGAAGCCTAAGGACAGAAAGTTCAGATTGCGTCCAAAATGTGAACCCTATTACCCATGGGTCCTGGTCAAAAGTATTGCATTATATAGGGCAGTGTTCCCAAACTGGGGGCCCGCAGGCCGAATTTGGCTTTCAGGTGATTTTATTTGGCCCCCTAAGTTCTGAGCCTTTTTAAAAAATTGATATTTTAATAAAAAAACATTTAGTTGCTGGACATAAGACTGAAAACACCAGCAAATCAGCTTCAAGTTACTTTAATTTTGGAAATCTGTTCCAAAGTATTCCCACGCATGAGAGATATACATTCACCGGCCAGTTTTTTAGGTAAACAACCCCGTTCACGAAAATGGATCGCTCCTACAGACAGTGAGTCACGTGGCCGTGGCTTTCTATAAAATCATTCAGACAGGCATTGAGGCATTCAGTTACTGTTCGATTGAATGTTAGAATGGGCAAAATGAGTGACCTAAGCGACTTTGAGCGTGGTATGATCATCGGTGCCAGGTAAGGCGGATCCAGTATCTCAGAAACGGCTGCCGTCCTAGTGCTTTTCACGCACAACAGTGTTGAGGGTTTTCCGCGAACGGTGCGACAAACAAAAAACATCCAGTCAGCGGCAGTCCTGTGGGCGAAAACAGCTCGTTGACGAGAGAGGTCACGGTAGATTGGCAAGAATCATGCAAGCTAACAGAAGTGACACAAACAGACAAATAACGCCGCAGTACAACAGTGGTGTGCAGAACAGCATCTCGGACAACTAGTCGGTCCTTGTCACGGATGGGCTATTGCAGCTGCTATTGCAGCTAAAAACAAGAAGAAGCGGCTCCAGTGGGCACATGATCACCAACACTGGACAATAAAATAAAAACATCCTGATTTAGGGAACAGCATGCCATTTGGGACATAAAGAGATTGGAGTTCATGTAGCCCTTTACACTCATACCCGTGTTCGGGTTGAAAAGGCAAATTTGGGCACTGATTAGTGCCTAAATTGAAACGCAGTGGCTGTACAGTAACATACTATGTATGACATCAGAGCTCAGGCTCTGTGCTTCACAGTGCTGTATGGGTTTTGACTGACAGCCGTTCTGAACTTGAGAGACAAGAAGTTGCCCCCATCCCTCCTGCTAATTGGGCAACTTCTGCAGATTTTGGGTTGTCTGAGTGAGGGAAATCCTGTAAATGAAAAGGGCTCGATGTATTTTGGAAGATGAGACATTGAGGATTATAATAAATACCACTTTGATGTCATACAAGCAAGCCAAACACTGTGAGTCCAAATGTGCATTTCACATTTCCATATCATAAAACTCATGTCATGTACAGTATTAATGTTTATGATCACTATGTTTGATGTACAGTTACAAGATGACATGGCGTCAAACCCTGGGTTGTTCTGAACAGAATGAGCCTGTTTGTCTGTTGTGAAGAGAATTCACTGCGGAATGCACACCTGAATGCACTCATGACTCCGTTCTATGCACACCAAAATAACGATCCGTTTCTCTGAATTGCCTTGTGAAAGCCTAACACTAAGATTTATTTGATAATTTAGCTAGCCATGTTGGCAATAGAACAATTTTAAATAATTCCTACCTGACCCAGATTGTGTTTTTGGATTGAGTAAACAACGACAGTAATTGTGTGATAGTGGGGATGCAGGGTTGTGGTCCAAACAAAACAACTACAAGTGTGCTTGCTCTAGTCTCTCAACAGCACAGCTAAAAGAGCTCCAAAAAGTACCTTAGTGTTGAAGACTTCTTTGAGTCATAAAAGTACATTGAAATTACTTAGGAACTGTGCACTTTGGAGAGATGTGTGTCCCATTGGAGACACCAGTTAGTCCTCTCACTCAAACCCTTATGTTACACCTACCCAACATGTTCCAGGAATATTCTTATCATGTTACTGAATGTATCCACAGTATTTTCAGATTTCGTTATCAACAAATATGGTGAAAAGTACAGTAAACGTAAAATGCACATAAAATTAACATTGTAATGTTTGGATTCAGTCTTGTGTCAGGTGAACTGTTGTGTCCTCAACTTTGGTCTAATAATTTTCCCATAATCTCCAAACTGTTCCCTTTAAATTGCTACCACGCGTATGTATATGCTTTTCATATTTCCTCTGTAAGAAACAGTTTAATTTAGACGTATCCACATAAGCCAATTCCCACGAGTGTAAAGGGTTCAGTACAGTTCTTACCTTGTATCACCACCTGGCCACCTTGCACAGAGAATAACTGCTGTCCAGAGTCCCCTGCCTGGGCTGCGTACTGCAGGATCTGGGTACCAGAGTTGGACATGGCCAGCGACTGTACACCCTGGAGGCCCTCACTGCCTGGGCTGGCTATCTGGATGGCTCCCCCCTGGGTGATGGCAACTGAGGGACACACGTTTTTAGAAGGGTTACTCAGAGGTATATGTGGATGTTAGTGTGAATCTAAAAAAGGTCTCTGACCAAAACATGAATAATCAATGTGCAGAAGTAAAACGGTGTGGGAGTTTATTTTGTCAACGAGGGACAAAAGTCGCATGCAGTTCTGCATTTTTGACCACGGCGACAAATAGCTCATTACTGTTATCAGCCGTTTCTAAGCAGCACCTTTCGATCTATTAGATTAGATGTTTTCTTCAAATATAAAAAAGTACTGTACTTTATGGATGGTAAGGTTGGGTGACTGGCTTATTGATGCACTACTGTAACATGGAGAATTTAGCCTCCACAATGAATACTCAGTTTAAGATCTCTTATCAATAACACAAAGTGGATATGGAACTTAAATGTCACAATAGTGAGTGCACGTCAACATTTACACCATAGTTGCGTCCCAACTATGGCAACCTATTCCTTGTATAGTGCACCACTTTTGACCAGAGCCTAATGAAACTCACTGTATTGGCCACAGCTGGTCTGATAGATTGAAGTTGGAACTTGAACTGAAGAGACACTGGAGGGTGGAACCTCATCTTCAGGTTTCTCCTCCTCAATTCTTGGAATTGAGGAGGAATCCGTTGATAGTTCATTGAGGATTTTTCTGAAGGAAAGAGGAAAGCACGTAATGAACTACTCTGCTTGGATTGCTTTGAAATGTCAATGGTTATACAGTGCCTTCGGAAATTATTCAGACCCCTTGACTTTCTCCACATTTTGTTACATTACAGCCTTATTCTAAAATGTATTCCTTTTTTCAAATCCTCTTAGGGTTAAGTGCCTTGTTCAAGAGCACAGACATATTTTTTACCTAGTCGGATCGGGTATTCGAACCAGTGACCTTTTGGTTACTGGCCCAACACCCCTAACCGCTACACTACGTGCTGCCCCAAATATATAAACTTACACCCTGTTCCATTTATAGTGCACTACTTTTAACCAGGGCCCATAGGTCTCTGGTCAAAAGTAATACACTACATAGGGAATAAGGTGTCCTTTGGGACACATACAATTTTTATATTTGCAATGTTTTCATGTCTGCCTACCGATAAGATGGGCGTCTTGAGAGAATCTCTCTTCTTTTCTGTGTGTCTGTGACTGCCGACTCCCCACCTTCAAGCCCAGCTATAGAGGTGATCTGGAGCAAAAACAAGTCTGAAAGTAATGCATAGACACGGTCCCTGTGTAGGGCCACCTCCCTCCATTTTAAAACACCTTACTGAATACTGAAAAATAAAAGTCATTCCCAAACAGTATAAATCTCAGGTTGTGTCCCAAATAACACCCTATTGCCCTATTCACATGGCTCTAGTCAAAGGTAGTGCACTATAGGGAATAGAGTGCCATTTGTGACTCATTCTTTGTTGGGGAGTGTGATTTACAAAAAAAAGGAAAATGAGCGTGACGTGCTGATTTGTCTAATGCAATCAGACAGCGTGTTTTCTAAGAGACTGCCAGACACAATACAACATCCGGCACATGAAGGTCAAAGTGATTAGCTTAAATCACAGATCCCATTTCTCAGACAAGGCCAATTAAGAGAGAGTGCTGCATTAGAGCCAGAACACCCACACCTGTAGATGTGAAGATACCCTTTGTTACATCCTTGGGGTCACTGATACACAACATCAGAAACTACTAGCCTGGCCCCAGATATGTCTGTGCTCTTCCTAACTCCATTGCTGTCATTATCAACGACATGACAAAGAGTGACAAGAATTTGGCATGATGGGACAAACAGACTGGCACTCAGGTTAACAAACTACAGCTACAAGTCCCCAAAACCATTCTGGAATTGTTCTATGGGGAAAAAACGAACTACTGAATTACTGTATTGAGCCAAGACGAGCGCATCCCCAATGACACCTATAGACCACTACTTTCAAAAGTAGTGAACTATAGGCAAAGTGGTGCAAGTTGGGACGCAACCTGAGGGTATAAGGAAGGGATGGAGCTCTAGTAGCTACCTGTACAGTCTGCATCTGTGGTGACTGGATGACAGAGGCCTGAGGAGCCTGGATGACAGCCTGGACCTGAACTGTCTGCTCAACAGGTAACTGCACCACTGTCATGCCAGCGGAGTCTCCTGTTCCGGAAACCTGGAGAAAAACAAGAGACGTTGAATTGTTTTACTACCCATTAACAATATTTGAGAAAAGGATACTCCAGCATCAGTGTGTCTAAATTAGCTTGTTTGTGCCATCATGCCAACTCCTTGTCATTTATTGTTGTTTGGCTTGACAATGAGAAACAGAGTTGGCAAGAGCACCAACAGATCTGGGACCAGGCTTTAGACCCTGATGCATCTCTGAATATAAGAGTGATGATGAGTGATGATGGCAACAACACACACTACACAAAAGGTGCTACCTGAGTAAGTACAGCAGTCGGTGAGTTGGATTCGCTCTGACTTGGTTCTTCATCAGACAGAGAGTAATCAACACTTCCATCCTGCTGTGATGACGCAACCGCTGTGTCCATGGTCATCGGACTGGAAATGTCAGGAAATTGAGCACAATTGAAGGGGAAGTTCACAATTTTTTTCATGTATCCTTATTTTCACTCTTCCTGTAGCTTGTAGTTGATCCCCCAAACCATAATTTTTTATATTTTGTATCATTACAAAGGAAATTGGCTGTCACATTTTTCTGAGTGATCACTTGCAATTGACTATAAAGCAATAAAGCATATAAGAAAACACTCCACACCAACTCATATTACATCAAAATCTCATTCTAAATTATGTGTTTGCACTTAATAAAAAAATCCACTGTGCCATGAATCCATATTTGAATGAAAAAAATGAATAAAACTACAACAAAAATATGTAAATATGGATTAATGGGACAGTGGAAAACAAATCTAAAATTGAGTGCAGGGTAGTACTGAGCAATTAACCGAAATGTTGGTTATTTTTCTGTTTTTAAACAACTAATTGAGCAATGTAGGTTCAATTACTTTAATTCCATTTTTTTTTTTTATCTGTGCGCTCGGTGCACAGTTTCTTTAGAGATAATCAGATCAAGCCTGAACTGTGCGATGTAGTAAAGAGTTGTAGTCTCCAACAGGCCAATATTCCAAATAGTTGAGTGCAGAAAACATGGTAATTAACTACAATGACCATAATCCATTGTTCGCCCGCCTACTTGTCCAGTCTGTGGAGCAGACAGGGAGAGAGAATGTGCGATCGAGAGGGATAGAAAGCAGTTGCTTCGCAAGGTATCTTTACCTTAAAAATACACTGCTCAAAAAAATAAAGGGAACACTTAAACAACACAATGTAACTCCAAGTCAATCACACTTCTGTGAAATCAAACTGTCCACTTAGGAAGCAACACTGATTGACAATAAATTGCACATGCTGTTGTGCAAATGGAATAGACAAAAGGTGGAAATTATAGGCAATTAGCAAGACACCCCCAATAAAGGAGTGATTCTGCAGGTGGTGACCACAGACCACTTCTCAGTTCCTATGCTTCCTGGCTGATGTTTTGGTCACTTTTGAATGCTGGCGGTGCTCTCACTCTAGTGGTAGCATGAGACGGAGTCTACAACCCACACAAGTGGCTCAGGTAGTGCAGCTCATCCAGGATGGCACATCAATGCGAGCTGTGGCAAGAAGGTTTGCTGTGTCTGTCAGCGTAGTGTCCAGAGCATGGAGGCGCTACCAGGAGACAGGCCAGTACATCAGGAGACGTGGAGGAGGCCGTAGGAGGGCAACAACCCAGCAGCAGGACCGCTACCTCTGCCTTTGTGCAAGGAGTAGCACTGCCAGAGCCCTGCAAAATTACCTCCAGGAGGCCACAAATCTTGCTAATTGCCTATAATTTCCACCTTTTGTCTATTCCATTTGCACAACAGCATGTGCAATTTATTGTCAATCAGTGTTGCTTCCTAAGTGGACAGTTTGATTTCACAGAAGTGTGATTGACTTGGAGTTACATTGTGTTGTTTAAGTGTTCCCTTTATTTTTTTGAGCAGTGTACATGATCTAAGTGATTGATAGTTGGTATTCAGCAGTCATAAAAGTATGCCTTATTTACTTTGAAGAACTACTAAAACAGTGATTCATAGGCAGCAGCTCTATAGAGATGATAACTTGGAATGAAATAAAACAAATGTGATATACACAACTGAAACATTTTATTAAAGTAAAGTGATTAAAATAGTTAATAAGTGATAAGCAGTATTGGACAGTCACTACAAAGGTTGTTGGATCGAATCCCCGAGCTGACAAGGTAAAAACCTGTCGTTCTGCCCCTTAGCAACTCAGTTAACCCACTGTTCCCCGTGCGCCGAACACGTGAATGTTGATGAAGGCAGCCCCCCGCGCCTCTCTGATTCAGAGGGATTGGGTTAAATACGGAAGACACATTTCAGTTGAAGGCATTCAGTTGTACAACTGACTAGGTATCCCCCTTTCCCATCATGGAACTTTTATTAATTGGTTTTATTCTGAGTTGTTACAGCATTCAATCCACATAATTTTTTTAATCAAAACCGAAAACCGTGATGATTTTTTTTGTAATCGAATCAACCCAAAAAAGCACTTTTCGATTGCGCAGAGACATCATTAAGAATGGGAGTCTGTAATGAGTTGGTTTGGAACATTGCCAAAACATGTAGCACCCACCTGGGTGATGCCATGGCTGCTGAAAAAGTGCACAAAAAGCTACCCTAATAGATGATTAGATAAGAACAAATTATGCTCCCTTTGGGAAATGTAAGTCTAAGACTATTTCAATATTATATCATTAGATTAAAGCAATTAATGTTGTCATTTGTACGGAACAACTGCCTGATTACTCAAAAACAGTGCTGGTTGATTGGGCTGCCATCAAAATCAAATCAAATTTTATTGGTCACATACACATGGTTAGCAGATGTTAATGCGAGTGTAGCAAAATGCTTGTGCTTCTAGTTCCGACCATGCAGTAATATCTAACAAGTAATCTAACAATTTCACAACTACCTTATACACACACAAGTGTAAAGGAATGAATAAGAATATGTAAAATAACTGTTAGCACATTTGTTTTATTTAACTAGGCAAGTCAGTTAAAAACACATTTTTATTTAAGATGACGGCCTACCCCGGTCAAAACCTAACCCAGACGACGCTGGGTCAATTGTGCGCCGCCCTATGGGACTCCCAATCACGGCCAGTTGTGATACAGCCTGGAATCGAACAAGGGTTTGTAGTGACGCTTTTTGCACTGAGATGCAGTAACTCAGATCCCTACGCCACTTGGGAGCCCATTAGTTAAAGTATTGTGTTAGGGTCCTCCTGTGCTGTAAACATATTGATTAAACTGGGACACACTTTAAAGAAATGCAAGGAATGACTAGTGTCTTTGCATGTTGGAGAACAAATGCCATCAATTCGAGGGCTTTTGATTAAGTTACAAGTGGCCTACTGTCACTACAGAACAAACCCCTTCAGTGACAATGCATTACATGAAACACATTTCAAACGTTTGATTTAATTAAAATTAATGTATTCAATTAAACATTGTGTGAAACTTGATTGTTGCGTTTGCTTGGTTCCTGCTTTCCATTTTTTAATGGTGCTTTCAAGTCAACTGGGAACTCGGGGGAAAAAAACGAGTTCAAAACATGAAGTCAGTGATCCTCAGGTCGGAGCGCTATAAAGAAACCAGGGTTTCCGAGTTGGAATTCCGAGTTGGATAACCGTTCCAAAAGATTTTTCCAGTCAGAGCTGTGCCCCCCGGAATAACTCCCATGTAGCAAAGACAGCCGCATGCCTGTCTGAATACAAAAGGGGAGGGTCCAGAGTTTCGAAGCTGTCACTCTGAAATTGTTAATTTGTAGCCATATTCAGCACCTAAACAAGATAGACTTTGGGTACATTTATTAACAGGGTATTTTTTTCGTTAGCTGGCTAACTAACGTAACCTTTCCAAAAATTGAACGCGAATGGAGTAGCGTAATTTATGCAGCTGTAGACAAACGCTCGAGAGAAACTGCGACTTAACATCTAAAAGCACGAAAGGTGGATAGCTAACGTTATTTCTCATGTAACTAACGTTAACTAGTAACAGACAGCTACTAGTTTTCTAAAAGTAATACGGACGCTGGCTGGCAAGCCAATTCACTCTGTCTATGCCAGTTTAACGTTAGTTAGCAAGCGAGCAAACTGTTCCATTCGTGTCTTTGCATAAAGTAGTTCAGCTGGCTAACACACAGGAAGGAGATTGTCCACGTAACCAGAGCTAGCAACTAGCTTTAGCTAACATTGTCATTAGCCTGTAGATTCGACTGACAAATTGGAAGTTTGTCCATGCGTCATTGTAAACGGTGATCTTTCTGTTTTGTTGTCTCTACTTTTTTTTTTCTTCAGAACGAGTCCCACGACTAGTCTACCGTGTAATAACTTACCAAAGTTTTACGTAGTCAGACTCGTCACTAATTATGGTAGGAGTGGATGGCTCGAGCCTCTGTCCACGTAGTCCCCACGTCAGTCTTGATGATGCAGTGCTAAAATGTCGACCAAGCGCTCGTCCTCTCCAACTGAACACGACAGGGAAAAAAACTACACATGGGAGGAGCTTTACACATTACTGTACATTATTATTTTTATTATTATTGAATATTACAGAGGACAACAAATATAATTTATTTACAATTGTATGACTCTAGACAGCAATGTACTGCACAAAACGACTCGTAAAAACATGTTAGAATTAACTTATTTAACCTTTTTGATACCGTATATCAAAATCAATAGGTTACTGACAAAGTGAAAAATACATTTAAAGAGTAGACCAAGCATTCTGTAATTATCTCATCCATCCCATATGCACAGTAATGTTACACACTAAATAGTTTGACATGTATATTTTGTTCATATTTTGGAGGCCTAACCTGTAACGTACAGTATTTAAATATGACCTAAATGTGCCATCTAGTGGTTGTAAAGGAGAAGAAAACACTGCATTGGAAATGTAAGCTACTATTTATATAGCGAATTGGTAATGGCGTCTTTTTACAGGCACTAACTATGCCTGTGCTGCCATCCTGTTAGAAGGTAACATATTATTTTATTACAAATGGTTAAAATGGATTTTCATTGTGTTCCATGGTGTTATTTGCCCCCTAGTGGAGCTTTCTGGTACTTAGAATGTACGCAAACAGGAAGTAGAGAATTCGTTCTGCACGCATAGAAGCAGCTAAAAACAACGCAACGGTGCAAGTCTTTCAGTGTAGTTATTTCTTGTCACGCTTCAGCCTTGGAAAATATTTGTTTGTAAGTTCGATTCAAGCATTTAGCTAATGATGATAATCTTGTTATTGATAGAGTTTCTTACATATCAATGTTGGTTGGTTGCATTTACTCACACAAATTGCAATGCTTTTCATGTATGCCGTTAGCTGTATTACTTTGCTCGTGCGTCATGCAAACGAATTGTAAAATATACAATACTGTAGTTTTGTTACCGATTCTAGTGTAATATGCTTTGTTATTCTACATAGATGGTTGTACATTATTAGAGTAATGAAAGGAGTTAGTCAATTACCATATGAGTAGCAATTAGCTATATGGTTTGGCATCATGCCAGATGCATGGTACCTTAGCACGTGCTTTCTATTCATGCAACTTCAAATGTATAATGTACAGCTACAGTATGTCGGTCTGAATTGAATACTAAAGTATATTATTTTCTGTATTTTGCAGTTTTACAACATAAACGTTTTCAATATATTCATTCAAGAAAAGTCACGCCTTGGGAGTTTTATTGAAGACTTAGTTGTTAGCTATCTGTCTAGTTTTGCATGGGAACGCAACTCAAGGGCAGAATAACGCCATTCGTTGGACAAAGCCTATGGGGGAAATTAATGGCGTTTTTGTAGGGTTTTTGGATAAACGCCGAAAATAAGGTTTGTGAACACAGGCTCATATTATGAGATAATCTAAATCAGCTAACGTCACTTTTTGTGAATTTTGAAGAATGTAATGTGTAACCTTTAACTAGGCAAGCCAGTTAAGAACACATTCTTATTTACAATGGACGTCCAAACCCGGACGACGCTGGGCCAATTGTGGGACTCCCAATCATGGCCGATTGTGAAACAGCCTGGACACGAACTAGGGTGTCTGTTGTGACGCCTCAATAGACAATGGACCTGACAGCTCAGAGCTTCTGCTCTTTTCTGTCCATAAAAAACAAATGGATTGGTGGAAGGGGAAGGCCAGGAACAAGGAAGCCTGGAGTGGTCGAGCAAGGCATCCCCCAAGGCTATATGCCCTAAGGTTTTTATCAGAACAGGCGTAGATTAGTCTCACCTTTTTCTTTTCCCGACATGAGTTTGTTGTGTAAAAAATAAATTATAGCTCACAACTGTGCGGGGGGAGAGGGGTGGGGGCGCTAAGGATGCAGTGCCTTACATGCTGACCAGACCGGACACGTCGCGTCCGCGAGCGTCGCAAAATAAATTTGGAAATCCATGTTATTCAATTATTGCACCCACACTGCTCGCGCGCACCAACGAGCGTCTGCGTTACCAAGGGCTAACACCTTGCCCAACGCTTCGAACACACCGACTGCGTTATTGCATCACTGCTGCATAACATTTTGCGCAGCTAGGCAACTATACTGATGCAGGTACCTTTTGCAGCTGGTCGCATGTGGTTGGACACAAGGAGGAGAGAATCATTTTTGCAGTATCCTCAAAACCGTGTCTTTTTGACACAACTGCTGACAGCTACAGGGACATAAACACAAAAAAATGCAGCTTGGAGACAAGTGTCTACGATAGTAGGATTGCCAGGTCAGTTTAGTTGTGAGCTTGTGCTAGATGTGGCTAGTTAGCGTTAGCTAGCTAGCTAACCTAGCCAATGAGGTGTGTGTGTGAAAGAAATAGTCAAATAAATTATGCTAGTTACTACCCCTGATAACTTTACGAAATAATAATGTTTGAAAGAGTGTCAGTGTGTATGCTAGATAAATAGTAATAGAAATGGTAGATACTACTGTACCCCTGATAATTTGGTCAGATAACTGTGTGTGTGTGTGTGTGTGTGTGTGTGACATGTCCATGATAACTATCTAATAACTATAGTTATGCTAGGTAATGGTTTGGCTTATCATGTTCATGTCTATGTAGAAGACTGTTGGAGGAAGTGAAGAGGACTCAGGGACAGGTATCAGAGAGAGAGAGAAGGGCAAAGAAAGAGAAGAAGAGGTCTGGGTCAGCAGCTTCAGGCCAGCAGCCTTGGCACTTCTGCCACATTCTTTCTTTTCTGGATCCATTTATTGTGCAATGAGTGGGCAATGAGTGGCAATTTTACAGCCAGACCCTCTACTACGTCATCCACAAGTGTTGTCGCCACCGGTGCATCAAGACCTTCAACGTCACCTACAAGTGCGACCATCGCCTCCACCGGTGCAGCGAGACCCTCTACAACGTCTACATCATCCACGAGTATGACCACCACCGGTACAGTCATGGAAGATGATGAAATGGAGGAAGCACCTCTGGATCTAGGACCACCTGAGATTATTATGAACCTCACGGAAGTGACCACTGAGGACCTCGTTGAACTGGATGTGGCCGTGGAGAGAAACAGAGAGAAAAACGAAGAGGAATAACGTCACACCAGGCGTCATCGGAGGTACCAGCCCCCAGATCCACTCAACTCATTTCAGCAGAGGCTCCTCCAAGCCGTCGAGAGGGATGCAGCCCAACCTGATGCTCACAGGAAGGAGGATGAGGAGATCCTCTTTGCCATGAGCCTGGTGCCAACACTGAAGAGGCTGCCTCAGCAAAGAAAAGCAGCAGTAAAGGTTAAAATGTATCAGCTGCTTTTCGATGACAAGTTCATGGGTATGTTTTTTTTCTTCTCCACATCACAGGTAGTGTCATAAGTGTTGCGACAGTAAAGTAGGTTATTTTTACAGTATAGTCATGTAGGTTAATTGGTATTTCAGATCAAAGTATTAATATGAGGCAAATGTATTTCTGTTTCTGGGTTAGAAAATATCCTAAAACAACAGTTTGCTGTCTAAATATTTGCCTGTCACATTCATCTTTCGATCTGAAATACAAATTCCATGAGTAAACAGCAAGTATTACCAACTTTACCACACTGTTACTATATTTATGCCACTAACTATACTATACAAGCAGTATTTAGTTAACATAAATCTCACCTTTTATGGTGTCATTATGTTAAGCTTGTATGTGTTGTTTTTCTCTTCCCTTTCAGAAATGGAGTCAATTTAGCCGACCAGCTCACAGGAAGGACAGGAAGACCTGCCTCATTTTTTGACCTGCCTCATTTTACCTTTCTTTTCACACACGTCAGTTCCGTTTAAAATCAGTCAATTCATAAAGTCATTTGTTTATAAAGTCTTAGGATAGCATTCATTATTAGTGTTACATAGATTTCTGAATTGACAGACAGAATTGAAACTCATACACCGGAGAATTCACAGATGCTCTTGTTGGTCTTTTACGAGACTAAAGGTGAATATATTTCTTTCATTTAAAACCACTTGAAAACCAGGGTGTTGAAACTGTTTGTGAAGTTATGTTCCATCGATGGGTCCATGACGTCCAAGGGCCATTTGTTTGTTTAGCTGTGTTATGGCTACACATTATTACATTTTTTCCAGAGACAGACACACACACACACACACCTCTTCTCCACTCCTCTCTGTGCCTCAGATCTCCAGTGCCCTGCCCTCTCTCTTTATGGCCATGTCTGAAGTTCCCCTACTACGTTTAGGCTTTATGAGTAGTCCCTGTATCGGTCTGCAGTTGTGCCAAAAATACATGCTCTTGTTGTTCTTACAGATTACAGGCTACACATTCATTTTATTTATTTTTTACACGCACATACACACCTCTTTCAATAGTTCTATTTTTATTTTTTTATTTTACAACACACATACCTGTCATGTTCTTTCCTGTAGTTGAATACTAATTAAATTATGTTTTCATAGTCAGTTTATTAATATCTCATTTAGACTTAATCTGCTTATTTCTTGATGAAAGTAAAAAACACATTCTCTTCCCTAATTCGTTTTTTTCCACCTGTATTTTGTCAGGCCAGTGAACATGGTGGTAAACTGTACTATTTGAATGGACCCTAGGTTACCCTTTCCCATCATACTAACTGTATGTCATATAACCTTAATTAGTGCCCCCGCTCACCTGATGTACCATGCCAGGTGTGTATAATACTGACGTTAATGGGAGAGGGAAGGGGTTTTAAGGTGTGGTCTTTACTCCCAAATGTCACTTAAATATAGCTTCCAAATGAAGAGAGACAATGATACATAAAGTAATCTAGGGAAAAAATGCAACTTTATGGACAACGGTGGATGGTTCATAAAATAACCTTTGTGGTAGGGGGCTCTTAAAAGAGCAGTTTCACTACACGGCATACTGCCATTGGACTTCACCTGCTGGCGATGAGAAGTAGGTGGTCAGCTTCTCCCTCACCTGGAGTGCCTGACTTGGGGTGTTGTTGGCACTTGCCCTGGTGACATCAGGTACAGGACCATTTGGCGTGCCCATCTCCATCCGGAGCGGCTCCTGGAATGACCTCCGCATGTAGTTATAGAGAACACATGTGGCCTTCACGCAGGCATCAACATTTGAGGGGCTGAGACCAAGCACTCTCCAATACATTCTCCACCGGGCTGCCAGAAT
The DNA here is from genome assembly GCF_016432855.1 of Salvelinus namaycush. Classification (NCBI taxonomy): domain Eukaryota; kingdom Metazoa; phylum Chordata; class Actinopteri; order Salmoniformes; family Salmonidae; genus Salvelinus; species Salvelinus namaycush. The sequence continues at coordinate 23,406,946 of NC_052317.1, read as the reverse complement.
CCCAAAGGCGCATTCAACAACTAGCCTTGCCCTGGACAATCGTTTGTTAAAGATCCTTACAGGCTTTGGCAATGGCAGCTGGCGTCCAGCGTAGGGCCTCATGAGGTTGGGTCTTAAAGGGAAGGCCTCGTCGCTGACGAAGATGTGGGGAACAGGTCCCAGGTCTTCAGCTCCAGGGAGTGATGCAGGTGGTGGAATCTGCAGGGTGCCATTCTGAAGTGCCTGGCCGAAGGCAGAGTGGGGAAATTCCACCTCTCCAGGAACTCGGCAGCGATGGCCCTCCAGTCTTCCTCCTTGGGGACAGGCATGTATTCACCAACCAGACAGTCCCAAATGGCTTGTGCCACAGAGGGGACAATGCCTGCCACTGTGGACCGTCCAACTCGAAAGCTGAATCCAATGGTCCTGTAGGAGTCCCCTGTCGCCAAGAATCTAAAATATAATTCAAAATAATTATCAATATTGCTTGTAACTTGAATTCCACCCACATATTATATCTACTCATATCTACCTCATTACAGTTTATTATGCTCTACTAATTACATTGTAATACATTTACATTTAAGTCATTTAGCAGACGCTCTTATCCAGAGCGACTTACAAATTGGAAAGTTCATACATATTCATCCTGGTCCCCCCGTGGGGAATGAACCCACAACCCTGGCGTTGCAAGCGCCATGCTCTACCAACTGAGCCACACGGGACCACAGTAATACTCATCAACCATCATTAACAATGCCTTGAAACACTACAATTCAGTCTATGACTATATCAATAAACTGTAGCCCAGGCCAACTCTACTCTTAGAAAGAATGGTACTATCTACTTAAAAGGGTTCTCCGGCTGTCCCCATAGGAGATCCCTTTTTGGTTCCAGGTAGTACCCCTTTTGGTTCCATGTAGAACCCTATTGGGTTCCATGTATAACATTTTCCCCAAAGGGTTATACCTGGAACCAAAAAAGGTTATCCTATGGGGAAAGCAGAAGGACACTTTTGGAACCTTTTTCTGTAAGAGTGTATGTGAGTCCAATAAGAATGTAATGAATGACTAACTGTCTTGAACAACAATGGGTCGTGGAGAAGACTACCCTACCTTCATCAGGACAGAAGGCACCTCAACTTTATTTTCATTTGGTAACTTTGCATAATTAAAAAAGGATTATAAACCAACTTTGGGAAAAGTTATAGTCCTAATGAACATTCTGTAAAAGTACATCTGATATCAAATAGGGACTATTAACCAGAGAGCCCTTTAGCTAGCTAGGTTGCACATAAAAACAATGTATCAATCAATTATGGTATCAAAGGCTATAACAATGTACTTGAATGTAGCTTACCGGAGACAAATCGCCAGGCGTTCATCTGAGCTGATGGACTCCCGGTAGTTGGTATCCATCCGGGCGATCCTGGCTCCAACCATCTGGAGCAGGTGATCGAACTGGCTTCGGTCCAGACGAAAGTAACTTCGGAATTCCTCTCCAAACATTCGAAGCTCTTGAATGAGACGGTGGAACTTCCCTGCCTGCTTTCGGGACTTGAACCATCTCTGGAACCACACAGACCTGCGCTTTCGGCGGGGCTGGTCCCGGCCCAACAGCGCGATCAAGACCACCTTCCTCAACGTTGGTCTCATTGTTGAAAGAGCCTACGCTGCCATCTTGACTATTTATTATTGCATTTCGCTCCAAAACTTCATTTGAGGGAAATTATATTATAGGCTCTCACAATTAATTTGTGGATGTCATCGAATAAATAATATACTTGGCAAATAAATGAATAAAACATTTAAAGAAATTCTCCAGTCAAACTGTTTTTATTATGTAATCCCACATTTTTTTTACTGGACATGTGTGCAACAAAAATTCAACATTCACATTTTGCTACTTTCTGTCAAGTAAGTCTACGCATATAATTGGATGCATACGTTCGATTTATCGAACGTATGCACCACACAGAACGCACTGCAACTGCCTCTGCAACGCAATGCTGCAAGGCAAACGCAGCGTTCCATTAGAAATGAATGTACTTCTGGTGTTTCGAAACGCAAGGACACAGTCGGTGTGTTCGAAGCGTAAACCGGCTGCGCGCGTGCGCCATCGTGCGCTATCGTGCATAAATTTATTTTGCTCCCCCACACCAAACGCGATCAAGACATGCAGGTTAAAATATCAAAACAAACTCTGAACCAATGACATTAATTTGGGGACAGGTCGAAAAGCATTAAACATGTATGGTATTTTAGCTAGTTAGCTTGCACTTGCTAGCTAACGTTAATTTGTCCTGTTTAGCTAGCTTGCTGTTGCTAGCTAATTTGTCCTGGGATATAAACATTGAGTTGTTATTTTACCTGAAATGGACAAAGATCTCTACTTCGACAATTAATCCACATATAAAACGGCCAACCGAATCGTTTCTAGTCATCTCTCCTCCTTCCAGGCTTTTTCATCGTTTAAATTATATGGTGATCGCATCTAAACTTTCATTGTATTACCACGACTACTTTCGTCTTTCTATCACCCACGTGGGTATAACCAATGAGGAGATGGCACGTGGGTACCTGCTTCTATAAACCAATGAGGAGATGGCACGTGGATACCTGCTTCTATAAACCAATGAGGAGATGGGAGAGGCAGGACTTGCAGCGCGATCTGAGTCAGAAATAGGAACGACATCTATTTTAGCCCTTGGTGTCGCAGACGCTCGTTGGCGCGCAAGCAGTGTGGGTGCAATAATTGAATAACATGGGTTTCTAAATTTATTTTGCGACGCTCGTGCACGCGACGTGTCCGGTCTGGTCAGCATGTTAAATAGAAGTCATTCCTATTTCTGACGCAGATCGCGCTGAAAGTCCTGCCTCTCCCATCTCCTCATTGGTTTATAGAACCATTCTTTAGTTTTTCATTCTTACTCTTCCCAATTCACTTAAACTATATTTCTTTATTTCCCATGGGCTTCACCAGAGTACCCCCTAGTGGCTGGAATACAACTGTTATAGCCCCTTACCGATCCTTGCAACATTGGGCCGTACATTATCATGCTGAAACATGAGGTGATGGCGGCAGATGAATGGCATGACAATTTGTATTATCTTTTTATTTCACCTTTATTTAACCAGGTAGGCTAGTTGAGAACAAGTTCTCATTTGCAACTGCGACCTGGCCAAGATAAAGCAGAGCAGTTTGACACATACAACACAGTTACACATGGAATAAACAAACATACAATCAATAATACAGTAGAAAAGTCTATATACAGCATGTGCAAATGAGGTAGGATAAGGGAGGTAAGGCAATAAATAGGCCATGGTGGCAAAGTAATTACAATATAGCAATTAAACACTGGAATGGTAGAATGTGCAGAAGATGAATGTGCAAGTAGAGATACTGGGGTGCAAAGGAGCAAGATAAATAAATAAATACAGTATGGGGATGAGGTAGATTGGATGGGCTATGTACAGGTGCAGTGATCGGTGAGCTGCTCTGACGGCTGGTGCTTAAAGCTTGTGAGGGAGGTAAGAGTCTCCAGCTTTAGTGATTTTTGCAGTTCGTTCCAGTCATTGGCAGTAAATAACTGGAAGGAGAGGAAGAATTGGCTTTGGGGGTGACCAGTGAGATATACCTGCTGGAGCGCATGCTATGGGTGGGTGCTGCTATGGTGACCAGTGAGCTGAGATAAAGCGGGGCTTTACCTAGCAGAGACTTGTAGATGACCTGGAGCCAGTGGGTTTGGCGACGAGTATGAAGCGAGGGCCAGCCAACGAGAGCGTACAGGTCGCAGTAGTGGGTAGTATATGGGGCTTCGGTGACAAAACAGATGGCACTGTGATAGACTGCATCCAATTTGTTGAGTAGAGTGTTGGAGGCGATTTTGTAAATGACATCGCCGAAGTCAAGGATCGGTAGGATGGTCAGTTTTACGAGGGTATGTTTGGCAGCATGAGTGAAGGATGCTTTGATGCGAAGTAGGAAGCCGATTATAGATTTAATTTTGGATTGGAGATGTTTAATATGAGTCTGGAAGGAGAGTTTACAGTCTAACCTGACACCTAGGTATTTGTAGTTGTCCACATATTTTAAATCAGAACCGTCCAGAGTAGTGATGCTGGACGGGCGGGCAGGTGCGGTCAGCGATCAGTTGAAGAGCATGCATTTAGTTTTACTTGCATTTAAGAGCAGTTGGAGGCCACGGAAGGAGAGTTGTATGGCGTTGAAGCTCGTCTGGAGGTTAGTTAACACAGTGTCCAAAGAAGGGCCAGAGGTATACAGAATGGTGTCGTCTGAATAGAGGTGGATCAAAGACTCACCAGCAGCAAGAGCAACATCATTGATGTATACAGAGAAAAGAGTAGGCCCGGGAATTGAACCCTGTGGCACCCCCATAGAGACTGCCAGAGATCCGGACAGCAGGCCCTCCGATTTAACACACTGAACTCTATCAGAGAAGTATTTGGTGAACCAGGCGAAGCAATCATTTGAGAAACCAAGGCTGTTGAGTCTGCTAATAAGAATGTTGTGATTGACAGAGCCGAAAGCCTTAGCCAGGTCGATGAATACGGCTGCACAGTAATGTCTCTTATCGATGGCGGTTATGATATCGTTTAGGACCTTGAGCGTGGCTGAGGTGCACCCATGACCAGCTCTGAAACCAGATTGCGTAGCGGAGAAGGTACGGTGGGATTCGAAATGGTCGGTAATCTGTTTGTTAACTTGGCTTTCGAAGACCTTAGAAAGGCAGGGTAGAATAGATATAGGTCTGTAGCAGTTTGGGTCTAGAGTGTCTCCCCCTTTGAAGAGGGGGATGACCGCGGCAGCCTTCCAATCTATGGGAATCTCAGACGATACGAAAGAGAGGTTGAACAGGCTAGTAATAGGGGTTGCAACATTTTCGGCAGATAATTTTAGAAAGGGTCCAGATTGTCTAGCCCGGCTGATTTGTAGGGGTCCAGAATTTGCATCTCTTTCAGAACATCAGCTATCTGGATTTGGGTGCAGGAGAAGTGGGGGAGGCTTGGACGAGTTGCTGTGGGGGGTGGAGGGCTGTTGATCAGGGTAGGGATAGCCAGGTGGAAAGCATGGCTAGCCGTAGAAAAATGCTTATTGAAATTCTCAATCATAGTGGATTCATCGGTGGTGACAGTGTTTCCTAGCCTCAGTGCAGTGGGCAGCTGGGAGGAGGTGCTCTTATTCTCCATGGACTTTAGTGTCCCAGAACCTTTTTTGATTCGGGCATGCTTATTTAAGAATTTATTTTATTTAACCTTTATTCAACCAGGAAGGGCTCATTGAGATCTAAAATCTCTTTTTCAAGAGCGTCCTGGCCAAGATAGGCAGCACCAAGTCATTACAAAAATTACAGACAAACGACATGAAAAACTACAAGTAATCTAGTAAAAACCATAGAATTCACAAGAGTATAACAAAAATCAAAAACAGCAAATTAAAAACATTGACAGGTCAGGGAATCAATCTCAAGATCATTCATCAGTGATTTAAAAATACCAATCGGAACAATTTCTTCCAGTTTAAAAGTATTTTGTAAGGCGTTCCAAGACGATGGCGCAGAGTACATAAAAGCCCTTTTACCAAATTCAGTTCGGACATTTGGAACAGTTAGCAGGATAAAGTCCAGCGAACGAAGAGAGTACCCACCACATTTCTGAACAATAAAAATGCCCAAATAAAAAGGTAGTAAACCCAAAATGGCTTTATAAATGAAAGTATACCAGTGACTGAGCCTACGAGTGACTAGAGAAGGCCAGCCAACCCTGGTATACAAAGTGCAGTGGTGCATAAGGGTTTTGCAGTTTAAAATAAATCTCAAAGTGCCATGGTAAAGGGTGTCAATTGATCTCAAACACTGAGCGGAAGCATTCATATATAAAATATCCCCATAGTCTAGTAAAGACATAAATGTAGCTGATACTAGCCTCCTTCTGGCTTCAAAAGAAAAACAGGCCTTATTTCTAAAATAAAATCCCAATTTCAGCTTCAATTTTTTGTAAGTTGTTGAATATGCAATTTAAAAGAGAGGCCGTCATCAATTAAAATTCCAAGATATTTATATGAGGTTACAACCTCAATCTCCTTGCCCTGACAGGTAGTAATAGGTGAAAGGTTCAGAGGTCTATTTCTTGCTTTAGAAAACACCATTAATTTAGTTTTGTCAGTATTGAGGATAAGCTTCAATTGACACAAGGTATGTTGAACAGTCTAAAAAGCAGTTTGCAAGTTCTGGAAAGCTTTTGTAAGATACGAGGCACAACAGTAAATAACAGTATCATCAGCATAAAAATGAAGTTGCACATTTTGGACATTTTTGTCTAAATCATTTATATAAATAGTGAATAAGAGAGGACCAAGTACAGAGCCTTGGGGCACACCATTAAAGACAGACAATTTAACAGACATAAGCCCATCAAATTGAGTGCACTGAGTTCTATCAGACAGATAGTTAGCAAACCATGCAACTGCATGCTCTGAAAGACCTACACTCGACAATCTCTGCCTTAGTATAGCATGATCAACTGTATCAAAAGCCTTAAGAGAGATCAATTAAAAGTGAGACAGTGCTGTTTTTTGTCAAGGGCTTCAGTGATATCATTTAAAACCTTCATGGCTGCTGTAATTGTGCTATGCTTCTTCCTGAAGCCCGATTGGTACATTGATAAAATAGAGTTAGTAAATAAAAACTCTTTCAGCTGTTCACTCACAAGGGTTTCAAGTATTTTCACCAGGGGTGACAGCTTTGAGATTGGCCTATAATTATCTAAAAGAGTTGGATCTCCCCCTTTTAAAAGTGGTAGGACAAATGCTGATTTCCAGATTTTCGGAATTTCATTACATTCCAGGGTTAGATTGAACAGATATGTAAGTGGTTCAGCTATGGAATCAGCTGCCAGATTTAAAAAGCAGGGATCCAAAAGATCAGGACCTGCAGGCTTTCTCTGATCTAAGGATTTCAGGGCTTTATGTACCACCTGCACTGAGAATGGCAAAAAGCTAAAAGTTTGACCAGCTCTCACTGGTTCATCCACACAGGGTTGTACAGAGACAGAGGACACTGAATCAAACAGCCTACCAGATGATACAAAGTGCTCATTGAAACAATTCAGCATTTCAGTTTTGTCATATACAGCAACAGAGTCCTTCAAAACACATGACGGTAATTCATTAACATTACTGTTACCAGACATAGACTTAATAGCCTTCCAAAACTTTCTAGGTTCATTCAGGTTATCAGTGGTAACAGACATAAAATATTCAGACTTGGCCTCCCTTAGAAGAAAAAAACACTTGTTTCGTAACTGCCTAAAAATAAGCCAATCAGCATCAGAACATGATTTCCTTGCTTTAGCCCAGGCTAGATTACGGTCGTGAATAATACAAGAGAGCTCAGAAGAAAACCATGGATTATCCCGCCCTTTAACCCTGAACCTGCGGAATGGGGCATGTTTGTTTACTATTTGGAAAAAACCATCATGAAAGAATATCCAGGCAGTTTCTACATCAGGGATAAGCTCCATCTTGCTCCAGTCAAAATAAAACAAATCATGAAAGAAAGCCTGGTGAGGAAGGCACTTTTAAAGAATAACCAGGCATCCTCTACTGACGGGATGAGGTCAATATCCTTCCAGGATACCCGGGCCAGGTCGATTAGAAAGGCCTGCTTGCTGAAGTGTTTTAGGGAGTGTTTGACAGTGATGGGGGGGTGGTCGTTTGACCGCAGACCCATTACGGATGCAGGCAATGATCACTGAGATCTTGGTTGAAAACAGCAGAGGTGTATTTGGAGGGCAAGTTGGTTAGAATGATATCTATGAGGGTGCCCGTGTTTACAGATTTGGGGGTTGTACCTGGTGGGTTCATTGATAATTTGTGTGAGATTGAGGGCATCAAGCTTAGATTGTAGGATGGCCGGGGTGTTAAGCATGTCACAGTTTAGGTCACCTAGCAGAATGAGCTCTGAAGATAGATGGGGGCAATCAATTCACATATGGTGTCCAAGGCACAGCTGGGGGCAGAGGATGGTCTATAGCAAGCGGCAACGGTGAGAGACTTGTTTCTGGAAAGGTGGATTTTTAAAAGTAGAAGCTCGAATTGTTTGGGTACAGACCTGGATAATAAGACAGAACTCTGCAGGCTATCTCTGCAGTAGATTGAAACACCGCCCCCTTTGGCAGTTCTATCTTGTCGAAAATGTTATAGTTAGGGATGGAAATTTCAGGGTTTTTGGTGGTCTTCCTAAACCAGGATTCAGACACGGCGAGGACATCCGGGTTGGCAGAGTGTGCTAAAGTAGTGAATAGGAGGCTTCTAATGTTAACATGCATGAAACCAAGGCTTTTACGGTTCCAGAAATCAACAAATGAGAGCACCTGGGGAGTAGGAGTAGAGCTAGGCACTGCAGGGCCTGGATTAACCTCTACATCACCAGAGGAACAGAGGAGGAGTAGGATAAGTGTACGGCTAAAGGCTATCAGGACTGGTCGTCTGGTGCGTTCAGAGCAGAGAGTAAAAGGAGCAGGTTTCTGGGCGTGATAGATGTTAAAGGAATTTCATTCCTATGTTTATCAACCAATTCAATTAAAACACTCTGCCCATAAATAAGAATTTGTAAGATAATTATCAACCAAATGGACAGAAACCAGTCTTAAAATCAATCAATCAATAGCGTTTATTCTCGAGAGTACTGATCATAATACATTTTACATCAGGTTATATAATAAAGATGATGTCATAGGTTTTAATGTCCAACCTCCTCTCGGATACAATGGCAATACAGTTCGAGTTCTCATTACTGTCTGCCACCTGTTAAACTATCTACAACCAACTCAAGGTCTTTCCCCTCCCTGGGTAGAGACATCATTCTAGCCTGTCTGAAGATAAACCCATTCTTTCTAACAAGGAACACATAACATTCACCATTTATGAGTTATAATTCTAAGTCAAATGTATACATATTTTAGTCATTAAACACAAAAATCCCGTAACATATCCACCCTATGACTAAATATTATACCTTTAATCGTACTTCTAGTTTTATTAGAAATATTAAAAAGCACAATTCTATTTTTATTAAAAATATTTCTTGTTTTCCAAATACAACCTAAATCAACCACAACATATTACACTACATCAATATATGTATTGTATATTGTATATATTATATATATATATACATCAGAATCATAACTATAATCTTCATCAAAGAAACAGTCTAACATAAAAAGCATCAACACAAGATGGGAACTAATATTTATAATGTCTCAAAGTAGCCGGATCCATCCTCGGTCTGGGAACCAGTATTCATCCTCCCACTGGTCAGAACTTGGAATCGGTTCATATCCTTATCATCCATATTGTCCTTGATTTCTCCAGAGTCCTGGAAATGAGACCTTTCACACCCAGAATCAAACAGCATTCACACAGAATCAAAACACTCATACAGGTGAAATTGGCCCATGACACAGTGATTATGACAATTTTCCATTTCCCAAACATACTGTCACATCCATTTTTAAGAGAATTATCGACCCCAGAATTTTCTGCCAATTCGTGAGCTAAGGTGGTTAAACCAATCAGATCCTAGGTCACTGATCCGTCTGGAGCCGTGTCATCAGGGATAAATGTGCAACATTCTGCTCCAAATAAGACGCACACGCCACCCTTTTCTGCCGATAACATATCCAATACTATCCTATGTAAATACTATTGTCAAAAGATCCGGACGGATCACTCCTCTCTCTTCTACCTGGTTCTAGATCCTCGTTTTAGATAAGGGTGAAAAGCATGTCTAAATAAATACTATCGGTCCAATTGGTAGGCAGGTCAGGCCACAACCTCATCCCTTCACATAACAACCAGACATCCACTCTGGGCCTTTTTATCTTACTGAAATCCCCGGAAGTAAACCATCCAGTCAGGTCTTACTTCCACCTCATCCCATCCGTTTGTAATGTGCCAGGCCCTACAATAATAGTGTCCTTCTGTAACTGTGAAAGGAGGAATGGAGGTAATGGGCACATGGGGATAAAGGTTATGCAGATCAAAGCAACTGTCATTGTCTGGCTTCCCTGCCTTCATGAACAGCTTTATCATACAGGCCATTCCCCTGAGTATATCAATTCCATCAAATGGAAAGGAGATGGTGGTCAGCTCTGGTTTGGCAGTAGCACAGACATTTTAACCAAAGTTGGAATCCCCAAACCCAAACCCAGTCTCCACCTCTATCACTTCTTTAAGGTAATTGTCTGAACTATTCGTACAGGTCCTGTCACGTTCCTGACCTGTTTTCTGTTGTTTTGTATGTGTTTAGTTGGTCAGGGCGTGAGTTGGGGTGGGTATTCTATGTTGTGTGTCTAGTTCGTCTGTTTCTATGTTCAGCCTGATATGGTTCTCAATCAGAGACAGCTGTCAATCGTTGTCCCTGATTGAGAATCATATATAGGTGGCTTGTTTTGTGTTGGGGATTGTGGGTGGTTGTTTCCTGTCTCTGTGTTTATGTTCTGCACCAGATAGGACTGTCTCGGCTTTCACGTTTGTTGTTTTGTAATGTTTGTTAATGTTCATCGTTTATTGTTTAATTAAACATGTTGAACACTAACTGCGCTGCTTTTTTGGTCCTCTCCTTCATCCCAGGAAGAAAGCCGTAACAGAACCACCCACCAAACCCGGATCAAGCAGCGGGTTAACGGGCAGCAGCGACAGCAGCAGTGGTTCAAGGAGGAATGGACATGGGAGGAGATTCTGGACGGAGAAGGACCCTGGGCAGAGCCAGAGGAGTGTCGTCGCCCAAAAGCGGAGCTGGAGGCATCTAAAGCGGAGAGGCGGCATTATGAGGCGCTAGCAAGGCAGAGCGGCTGGAAGCCCGAGAGGCTCACCCAAAAATTTATTGTGGGGGGGGCTAAAGGGGAGTGTGGCGAAGTCAGGTAGGAGACCTGCGCCAACTTCCCGGGCTTACCGTGGAGAGCGAGAGTACGGGCAGACACCGTGTTACGCAGTAGAGCGCATGGTGTCTCCTGTACGTGTTCATAGCCCGGTGCGGGTTATTCCACCTCCCCGCACTAGCCGGGCTAGAGTGAGCATTGAGCCAAGTGCCATGAAGCCGGCTCTACATATCTGGCGTCCAGTACGTCTCCTCGGGCCGGTGTACATGGCACCAGCCTTACGCATGGTGTCCCCGGTTCGCCAACACAGCCCAGTGCGGGTTATTCTACCTCCCCGTACTGGGCGGGCTACGGGGAGCATACAACCAGGTAAGGTTGGGCAGGCTCAGTGCTCAAGGGAGCCAGTACGCCTGCACGGTCCGGTATATCCGGCGCCACCTTCCCGCCCCAGCCCAGTACCATCAGTGCCTACACCACGCACCAGGCTTCCTGTGCGTCTCCAGAGCCCTGTTCCTCCTCCACGCACTAGCCCTATGGTGCGTGTCTTCAGCCCGGTACCACCAGTTCCGGCACCACGCATCAAGCCTCCTGTGCGTCTACAGAGCCCTGTACGCACTGTTCCTTCTCCCCGCACTCGCCCTGAGGTGCGTGCCCTCAGCCCGGTACCTCCAGTTCCGGTACCACGCACCAGGCCTATAGTGCGCATCGAGAGTCCAGTGTGCCCTGTTCCTGCTCCCTGCACTAGCCTTGAGGTGCGTGTCTCCAGTCCGGTACCACCAGTTCCGGCACCACGCACCAGGCCTACTGTGCGCCTCAGCAGGTCAGAGTCGGCCGTCTGCCAAACGCCGCCTGTACTGCTCGTCTGCTCAGCGCCGTCTGAGCTGCCTGCACTGCTCGTCTGCCCAGCGCCGTCTGAGCTGCCTGCACTGCTCGTCTGCCCAGCACCGTCTGAGCTGCCTGTCTGCCCAGCGCCGTCTGAGCCATCCGTCTGCCCAGCGCCGTCTGAGCCATCCGTCTGCCCAGCGCCGTCTGAGCCATCCGTCTGCCCAGCGCCGTCTGAGCCATCCGTCTGCCCAGCGCCGTCTGAGCCATCCGTCTGCCCAGCGCCGTCTGAGCCATCCGTCTGCCCAGCGCCGTCTGAGCCGTCCGTCTGCCCAGCGCCGTCTGAGCCGTCCGTCTGCCCAGCGCCGTCTGAGCCGTCCGTCTGCCCAGCGCCGTCTGAGCCGTCCGTCTGCCCAGCGCCATTAGAGCCGTCCGTCAGTCAGGAGCCACTAGAGCCGTCCGTCAGTCAGGAGCCGCCAGAGCCGCCAGCCAGTCAGGAGCCGCCAGAGACGCCAGCCAGTCAGGAGCTGCCAGAGACGCCAGCCAGTCAGGAGCTGCCAGAGACGCCAGCCAGTCAGGAGCTGCCAGAGACGCCAGCCAGTCAGGAGCTGCCAGAGACGCCAGCCAGTCAGGAGCTGCCAGAGACGCCAGCCAGTCAGGAGCTGCCAGAGACGCCAGCCAGTCAGGAGCTGCCAGAGACGCCAGCCAGTCAGGAGCTGCCAGAGACGCCAGCCAGTCAGGAGCTGCCAGAGACGCCAGCCAGTCAGGAGCTGCCAGAGCCGCCAACCAGTCATGAGCCGCCCTCCAGTCATGAGCCGCCCTTCAGTCATGAGCTGCCCTCCAGTCATGAGCTGCCCTCCAGTCATGAGCTGCCCTTCAGTCATGAGCTGCCCTTCAGTCATGAGCTGCCCTCCAGTCATGAGCTGCCCTCCAGTCATGAGCTGCCCTCCAGTCATGAGCTGCCCTCCAGTCATGAGCTGCCACCCAGTCATGAGCTGCCACCCAGTCATGAGCTGCCACCCAGTCATGAGCTGCCACCCAGTCATGAGCTGCCACCCAGTCATGAGCTGCCACCCAGTCATGAGCTGCCACCCAGTCATGAGCTGCCACCCAGTCCGGAGCTGCCACTCAGTTCGGAGCTGCCATTAGTCCAGAGTTGTCCCTCTGTCCTAAGCTACCTCTCTGTCCTGAGCTACCTCTCTGTCCTGAGCTACCTCTCTGTCCTGAGCTACCTCTCGGTCCTGAGCTACCTCTCGGTCCTGAGTTGTCTCCTCTATTTAGGAGGGGCCTTGGTGAAGGTTCCTGGACCATGGTCGGGGGCGAGGGTCGCCACTCAAAGGACGCTAAGGAGGGGGACAAAGACAGTGGTGGAGTGGTGTCCTCATCCACCGCCGGAGCCGCCACCGCGGACAGATGCCCACCCAGACCCTCCCCTTGAGTTTTAGGGGTGCGCCCGGAGTTCGCACCTTGAGGGGGGGGTTCTGTCACGTTCCTGACCTGTTTTCTGTTGTTTTGTATGTGTTTAGTTGGTCAGGGCGTGAGTTGGGGTGGGTATTCTATGTTGTGTGTCTAGTTCGTCTGTTTCTATGTTCAGCCTGATATGGTTCTCAATCAGAGACAGCTGTCAATCGTTGTCCCTGATTGAGAATCATATATAGGTGGCTTGTTTTGTGTTGGGGATTGTGGGTGGTTGTTTCCTGTCTCTGTGTTTATGTTCTGCACCAGATAGGACTGTCTCGGCTTTCACGTTTGTTGTTTTGTAATGTTTGTTAATGTTCATCGTTTATTGTTTAATTAAACATGTTGAACACTAACTGCGCTGCATTTTGGTCCTCTCCTTCATCCCAGGAAGAAAGCCGTAACAGGTCCTTTACCCTGGAATGTTTATACTAGGAATGTCCGTGGTGTTAGGGAGATGAATTGAACTCTGGCCGACCATAGTCTCCTTACCAGCTCTAACCTCTGCCACCTGGAATGGTACCATAGTATCAGTTGAAAACTGATCGAAATCAACATACCATAACCCGAAATCCTGGGACTTTACCGTTTTAATGTTAATTCATACCTTTATACAATACTTCCTCTGCTCGGGAACATGGTCAGAAACTCCAACCCTTACTATACTCCATCTGTTCCTAAATTGGATGTATGGGTTTACATAGCTCTCTCTCTCTGTGTGAGCTATGACCTGTGTCCATGAACCACACGGAGACCTACACAGCCTAAATTCTATAATGGCTCTTAGTCCTAGACTGCCCAGGAGTCAGAGACCCCTTTTGGTCTACATAAAACTCCATTGACACATCCTTCCTAACCTCCACTCTATCTTCCTGTCTATCCAGATCAAGGGATCTCTTATGCTTGATTAATACAAAATTCTCATCATCGAAACCATGGGTCAAGTTACCACCTTCTGCATACTCAGGTGGGGTGTGGTGTATTAGGAATATGGCTCCCACAATAAGACAGCTCAGACCAATCAGCGCCCCTGTAAAGCCCCACCCTCTCCCAGAGAACATATCAACCGCCAGAGGCCAAGCCACACCTTCACTTCTATGAACGCTCACAGCGGGGAAAGGTCGGGTATTAGGGAATCTTCAGTAAGAGTTGGCCCCCAGTACCCTGTTGGTTCTGGTTCTGCTCCTACCCCTGTGATTGTTCGACAGTGTCAGTGTGTCTTACCCTCCTACAAGTGTGAAATGCCCCCCGGTAGCTCTTTTCAGTTATTCTCACTGTGAATGCAGCCACAAGGAGTGCTTGGTCTGGCCCCTCCCAATGGGGCTGCATTCCACCTATTCTCCTCAGGTGATTGGACCCAGATCCAGTCCCCTGGCCCAATCATGTCGGTAATCCCCTCCTGTAGTTCTCCTGTAGAGCATAAAATCTTGGACATACAGGTTTGGTTAACAAACAGTTTTTTAATGTGTTCTGCTAGAACCTCTGTCATTCTATCTGTTCTATTTGATTAGCTAGAATGTCATCCATTATTATCCTAGGAACCCAACTCTAGGAAGAATATCTTGACCTAATTTTTTAGTTACCATACTCATGTCCGCCAAGTAAGTTGGGAACGCTATATATATATAAAAACAATGTTTTGTTTATTATTATTATCTGATAGGCCACATCCTATCCTAGACCATCCCCCCTTTTATACTTGGCTCCGCCCTTGTATCAATTCTGGATCAACCTAACAATTCTCTGTTAAGTGTTTTATCTACTTTAAAAGTTATCAGTGCTTTCCCTTAGTTCCTGAAACCAACTAAGTTTTTCATTCCCTCTGTCTCCCCTCAGTAACCGTGACCCAGTCTGTGCCACTCCTATCTCTCTGCTCTGCTCTGCTCGCACCCACCCTACTAAGTTCTGTGTAATGGTACGGCTTATCTCGGGACGCATTCCACTGATTATACTGGGCCTTGAGTCCCTTCACTGCCTGTAGCTTGGTCCCAAACATTAACTAAGTGTCTCTCTGTTATCTGAACCCATGGAATTACAAACCAAACAAAAAAATGTCTATGGTGGCAATTTCTAAAGTCCTTACATAGGTTAAATAAGGTTATCTCGATCCTGTTAATAATCCTGAATCACCACAGATAGCTCTCCACTTTATACTATTCACACTATGATCCAATGAGGCCAAAACGAATGCTAACCATATCATATGCTTTCTGTACTAATGAGATATCTCCTTCAGGAGCCCACTATTTTATCTAACCTTACATAAACCTCCATAAGTTGACCAATGGCGCCCTCTAGTGACTTTTCATCCTCTTCAGGAGCCCACTGTATTAATTTTGTATCACCTCTGAAGCCATCAGCCATACCACCACTTCAAATATGTGTTATTTATTATATTATACAAAATAAAGAACCCTTTATCTAAAAAAAATTGCCGTATTTATGAAAAATCAGAAAACAAAACTTCAAATATTCCATATGCGAGTGTGTCCCTTCAAGATATTTACACATGGAATTCCCCTCAAACCCAAACGTTTACTACAAACTAAACCTCCTTTAATTATGATAATACCCTCAAATCATTCGTTTTAAATTTCCTCGATGTTTCATGTAACTCATTCAGTCTTTCTCCAAATTGTCTCCCCAAAATACTTTATACCCTGCCATTACACTCACACAACTGTGATAAACGTGTACTGTCCCTTTAAAATAAAACACTCCCAGCCATACCAGTTTGCGGGCCGTTCATTGTTCCCCATAATGAAAACAGATAATGTTTAGAATACGTTTACTTCTTGTTCGAATTCCCTGGTGTTACCTAGATATTCGAACTAAAAATCAATAAAGAGCTATCATAAATTTTTACGATCCAACTATTTTGACTTTCCTCTTATAGCCAACTGTCCGTGATGGCCACCTAGCAATTTTTAGACTACTCTGACTTTATTCAGCTGCTTATAAAATTCTATTTGGAAGTTTTTTAACAACTTCTGAAACGTGGCTCAAAGCTATAATGCACGCATTTTCCCTCTAAATGACACAAACAATTTTCTCTGTCCCACCCTCAGTCACAACATCATTGCCTGGTTGCAAAAGTGCATTGTGAGTTATGTCAACAACGAGCGCTCAACCCGTGTTCAGACCGCAGCAACCCTCAACGAACTGTAAATCATCGTTGACTAACTGCAACAGGCAATAGTACGGGTTCGATAAACCAAAACCAATTCATCACAAAGGTTGGATCTTGAATAGAATTTACAAGATCAATCAACATCTCTCAATCAAAATTATACTGCCAGGAGTACAGAAAAGAGTGTACCTGAACAATGGCCAAATCCATTTGTGTAACGTTATTGTGTATCCCACCTAATGACGTTGTTTTACGTCATTTCACAACAAATCAACCTGTCTCTAGCAACGTACCCTGAAAATTAGTAGCCAATACAATACCAAAACTAACTCTCTTATTCCTGCCTCTAGGCAAAAACATCTACTTACTCCAACTGAGTTTTGCACCAAAACTATCGTAAAAGTAAAATCAACTTCTCAACTTTCTCTACTCCAAAATGTAAATGTACCATATACTTCGCTAAATTTAAATCGCATGTCAGTCATCCATAGTAATTATAACATTCCGATGGGCACAACTTTATCGTATTTCTCCGTTATTCTTTAGAATTCATCAGGTTTAGGTAACTGTCACTTCTACGATTCAGTAATATAAATACGACTCACGTCTCCATACATTATTCATGCAGATCATTGAGGCAACACAACGTATCACATCGAAAGCGCATCGCTATCATTTAGAATTAGATTAGTCTTTCATTTTAACCTAAACAAGTTATTAAAACGTTTCAGTTTATATCCTATACCGACACTAATGACCGTATTTTCTCAGGCAAAACATACAAATGGTTTAATTACAATTAAAGACTCAGATTTTAGTCAGAGCATTTACCGTGAATCGAAGTCAGGTCTTAAGCTTGGAAGGCAGCTATTTAACCCCTGAACCACCATCACTTTTGGAATAAAGGAGCCAATAACCCTATTATTATAATTTTCTGTAGTCGCAAACTCCGGCGCTGAGGCAATTCCCAGAAAATAGTCCTAAATTTATAGATCCAATCGCGCTTGACTTTCCCCTTAGTTGAATTATAATTTCGGGGGTTTCTGTTTACAATCGCTGATGTCCTTTTTTTTATTTTTTTTTTTACAATATCTACATGGAGCCTCGCATTCCCTGGCGAAATGTCCGTTTTTATTACAATTGTAACATTTTTGTCCCCCCTTTCTCCCTTCTTCTGACGTTCCATTTGTGTCTGGCCTAGTCCTGCAGTCAGTGTCTTTACCTCCCGTGGCTCTGTCTTCTAGCACTGCCATTAGAAACTCATCTTTCCTATTCTCTCTTTTCCTTTTTTCTGTCTGTCCATGCTGTTCGTGGTGGACCGCGTATCTTTTTACCTCCGCTAGAGTTGCCAACCCCCATCCCACTAAGTTCTTTTTCACCTCCTTACTGATTTCAACGCGCATTCCGGTTAAAAAGGCTATTTTTAGTTGCTGATGATAAGGAGTATTTTGATCCCCCCCCGGGGCTGGTTCTGGCGTACCACTGTTGGCATTAAATACATCTTTCAAACGTTCTAAATACTGACTGTCTCACTTTCTCCCTGTCTACATTCAGTTACCTTAGAGAAGTCAGCGTGTCGGTGGTAATGTTCCGTTAGGTTAGCGCATAGTTCTGTAACTTTTACTCTGAATGGTTCCCCAGGTCCCGCGCTCCACTGTATAACGTTCCCATCATTCCCCGTGGGTACCCAGGCCCCGCGCACAGCAAACCAATCCTTTCCCACAATAGTTCTAACTGCTCTTTCCACTTCCCCTGTGTTTAGCCTGACACTGGACGCTAGTCCGTTCAAATCTCTCTCAAAACCTGCCATTCCTGTTTTCGGGTGTGGGATTCCTTCCACTGCCTTTTCTACGTCCCTCTGTGTCCAGGGCCTATAAACCCGAACAATAGGCTCATTATCACCCTCCCCCGCCTGGGGATTGGGTAATTCTATTAGAGGATACTGACTCTCTCCCTCTGCACTGTCTTCTTCCCCGTCATAAAACTGGAAATCTCTCCTATGCCTCGGTCTATTTTTCTCTCCTATATCGGAGGTTTTTCTGAGTAGTCCTGATCGGTTCTGATTCGGTGAAGGTGTCTGATATTTTCCCCTCCCCGACCTATCTTCTTCCTTCACTGTCTGAGTCTGTGCCCATGCCCTTTCCAACTGCACCTTGCTCAATGTTGCCCTAACCAGTTCCTGCTCTCTCTCCGTGTCCCTCTGTCCCTCCGGCCTCACACCATCCGCTCCCAGATCATAAGCTGGGGGAGGCTCAGCACGGAGCGGCAATTGCACTCTCCTCTGAGCCACCACCACCTCATCATCGGGATTATCTCTGTAAGCTTGGTCCACTAGAGAAGGATATAGGTTTTGACCCCCACCCCCACCCAATTGGCCAATTTTTTCGGCTGCGGAGGGTAGAGTTTCCTGGTCTTTTACGTCTTTCTTTTTCCTCTCCCCTTCTACTCTTTTCCTGGCTTCCGAAAGCCAGACCCTAGCTGTATACAACCCTTGTTTATTCTGCTTCTTCACATCCGTACCACATTCCTTATGTATCTGTTTTATAAGCAATTCTACCTTTTCAACATCCAGATGCCCATCAAAATCATACTTTTTCCTCCATTTTAAACAGAAATCAATGTTCCTTCTGTCTTTCTGCTCCATATAACGATGATCTCCCGTCCATTCCGGGACCTCCTTGGAGGATTTACTACCCATGTTTAATAAATCTTTGTCGCTCCTAGTAGCTATGGTATTTATCACTATCTGTATGTGTTGTTCTTACCGTTAGTTTTTACCTAATTACTTTGGTTGTTCTCCCGTTTGGAAACTTTATCTATAGCGTTGCATTTGTTGGACATTAAATCTTACCCGTACAAATATAAGCTATTTCCCCGGGGGCGTAAAGTCCCAGTTAATAACCTATTATTTTCTGTCAGAGGACTTTTAAAGTTAATATCTCGTATCTTACTCCGCTATATTAGGTTTCCCTCTCTCGTGGAACCTCTTGTCTATAGATTCGGCTCAGATTTATAGATCTTGGTTTCCCTCTCCACCTTTTTTGATACTTCTTTCAGTATTGAATAAGTGCAGTGATCTTGCCCGAACAGAACCACCCTTCCTTCTCACAAAGCCTAGTTTATCCTCACCTATTTTAATATATCTACCGCTCCGTTTCATAGTCAGACTACCTCCCATATACAGATAGACTGCTTAGCTTAGAACTTTATTTAGGTATGTCTTTTGAATTAATGGCTGTCCTATTTGCACAACACGACTGCACCCGTCAACACCTGTTTCAGTATCTCGGCTTAGTCTCGGGACTTGCCTCTCATGACTAAGATTAGTTTAAATTATGGCAGTGCACCTTGCCCCAAGTCTTTTGCGGACCTGTCTCTGTGTATCGGTCATACAAAACCCCTTGGATCTGTTTGGAATAGCAAAGGTCCTATTATTGATAAATTCTAAACATTTTAGAACATTAAATCAAGGATAACTTAACTAATTCCCCCCAGAATCGAGAATATAGGCTACTGACCTTGTCGCTGACTGGGAAAAGCAATGTTCATTGGATCTCGTCACCACATCTGTCGTGTACCAGTTCACCACTGGCCTGAAATAAACCCTCAATTCAGAGGTCAGGTCTTTGTCTTACGGATCCTGGATCCGCCCGTGCACGGTTTTCAGCAGTTTCTTGGAACGACAGAGGCAGATCTTGAGTTCCGACTCGAAGGACCAAATTGTTAAAGGAATTTCATTCCTATGTTTATCAACCAATTCAATTAAAACACTCTGCCCATAAATAAGAATTTGTAAGATAATTATCAACCAAATGGACAGAAACCAGTCTTAAAATCAATCAATCAATAGCGTTTATTCTCGAGAGTACTGATCATAATACATTTTACATCAGGTTATATAATAAAGATGATGTCATAGGTTTTAATGTCCAACCTCCTCTCGGATACAATGGCAATACAGTTCGAGTTCTCATTACTGTCTGCCACCTGTTAAACTATCTACAACCAACTCAAGGTCTTTCCCCTCCCTGGGTAGAGACATCATTCTAGCCTGTCTGAAGATAAACCCATTTTTTCTAACAAGGAACACATAACATTCAACATTTATGAGTTATAATTCTAAGTCAAATGTATACATATTTTAGTCATTAAACACAAAAATCCCGTAACAATAGAATAGATTCAAGGCATAATGTACAGACAGAGGTATGGTAGGATGTGAGTACATTGGAGGTAAACCTAGGCATTGAGTAATGATGAGAGATATATAGTCCCTAGAGAGGTTTACACCAGGTGATGTCACCGCATATGTGGGAGGTGGAACTAAATGGTAGGTTAAGGCATATTGAGCAGGGCTAGAGGCTCTACAGTGAAATAAGACCATCACTAACCAGGACAGTAATGGACAAGTCATATTGATATTAGGGAGAGGCATGCGTAGCCGGGAGATCAATAGGGGTCCAGTGAGTGGTTGGGCTGGCTGGAGACACAGTGATTCAAACAGCTAGTAGGCCGGGGCTAGCAAGCTAGCAGACCAGGGCTATCAAGCTATCTGAAGGGCCTTAGAGGGACGTCTCGAAAGAGGAAAGTCTGCTTTAGCCTCCGTGTGCGGTGACGTTGATAGACCCTTCGTGATGGATTAGTAGGATTCCCGAGTAGTCCAATTGGCAAAATAGGTATAGTGGCCCGAGAAATTGGCCGATGGATCTATACAGCTAACAGTCCAATATGCTCTAGACAGCTAGCGGTCAGCTAGCTGATGGGCCTCTTTAGCTAGCCGGGAGAAAGGGCCTAGCATGGGCTAGCTCCAGGCTAATTGGTGCTTGCTCCGGGACCAACGTTAGCCAGTAGTCACTCGGATAGCAGCTAGCTATCTGCGATGATCCAGGTGAAAATGTCCAGAGCTTGCGGTAGGAATCCAGGGATATGGAGAGAAAACAGGTCCGGTATGCTCTGGTTTGAGTCGCGTTGTACAAACTGGCGAGAGCTTTCCGAGCTAATGGTTAGCTGATGACCGCTAGCAGTGGTTAGCTGACTACTAGCTAGTAGCTAGTGAGCTTAATAAAGGTTAATAAAAATACTTTAAAACAGATCCGCACCACATTGGGTAAGGCGGGTTGCAGGAGAGTGTTTTGAAGTTGAGATTTAGAAAAAAAGATATAAAAAGATATGCTTAGAAAAATACATTTGCTCAAAAAAATAAAGGGAACACTAAAATAACACATCCTAGATCTGAATGAATTAACTATTCTTATTAAATATTTTTTTCTTTACATAGTTGAATGTGCTGACAACAAAATCACACAACAATTATCAATGGAAATCAAATGTATCAACCCATGGAGGTCTGGATTTGGAGTCACACTCAAAATTAAAGTGGAAAACCACACTACAGGCTGATTCAACTTTGATGTAATGTCCTTAAAACAAGTCAAAATGAGGCTCAGTGGTGTGTGTGACCTCCACGTGCCTGTATGACCTCCCTACAACGCCTGGGCATGCTCCTGATGAGGTGGCGGATGGTCTCCTGAGGGATCTCCTCCCAGACCTGGACTAAAGCATCCGCCAACTCCTGGACAGTCTGTGGTGCAACGTGGCGTTGGTGGATGGAGTGAGACATGATGTCCCAGATGTGCTCAATAGGATTCAGGTCTGGGGAACGGGCGGGCCAGTCCATAGCATCAATGCCTTCCTCTTGCAGGAACTGCTGACACACTCCAGCCACATGAGGTCTAGCATTGTCTTGCATTAGGAGGAACCCAGGGCCAACTGCACCAGCATATGGTCTCACAAGGGGTCTGAGGATCTCATCTCGGTACCTAATGGCAGTCAGGCTACCTCTGGCGAGCGCATGGAGGGCTGTGCTGCCCCCCAAAGAAATGCCACCCCACACCATGACTGACCCACCGCCAAACCGGTCATGCTGGAGGATGTTGCAGGCAGCAGAACGTTCTCCACGGCGTCTCCAGACTGCCACATCTGTCACATGTGCTCAGTGTGAACCTGCTTTCATCTGTGAAGAGCACAGGGCGCCAGTGGCGAATTTGCCAATCTTGGTGTTCTCTGGCAAATGCCAAACGTCCTGCACGGTGTTGGGCTGTAAGCACAACCCCCACCTGTGGACGTCGGGCCCTCATACCACCCTCATGGAGTCTATTTCTGACCGTTTGAGCAGACACATGCACATTTGTGGCCTGCTGGAGGTCATTTTGCAGGGCTCTGGCAGTGCTCCTCCTTGCACAAAGGCGGAGGTAGCGGTCCTGCTGCTGGGTTGTTGCCCTCCTACGGCCTCCTCCACGTCTCCTGATGTACTGGCCTGTCTCCTGGTAGCGCCTCCATGCTCTGGACACTACGCTGACAGACACAGCAAACCTTCTTGCCACAGCTCGCATTGATGTGCCATCCTGGATTAGCTGCACTACCTGAGCCACGTGTGTGGGTTGTAGACTCCGTCTCATGCTACCACTAGAGTGAAAGCACCGCCAGCATTCAAAAGTGACCAAAACATCAGCCAGGAAGCATAGGAACTGAGAAGTGGTCTGTGGTCACCACCTGCAGAACCACTCCTTTATTGGGGGTGTCTTGCTAATTGCCTATAATTTCCACCTTTTGTCTATTCCATTTGCACAACAGCATGTGAAATTTATTGTCAATCAGTGTTGCTTCCTAAGTGGACAGTTTGATTTCACAGAAGTGTGATTGACTTGGAGTTACATTGTGTTGTTTAAGTGTTCCCTTTATTTTTTTGAGCAGTGTATATATTCACATTGTACGTTTTAAATGTGCAGCTTTATACACGGTAGATACATTGTTTTAGTAACTAGTTGTCACGCCCTGACCTTAGAGATCCTTTAAATGATCTATTTGGTAGGTCAGGGTGTGACTAGGGTGGGAAATCTATGTCTTTCTTTGTTGGCCGAGTATGGTTCCCAATCAGAGGCAGCTGTCTATTGTTGTCTCTGATAGGGGATCATACTTAGGCAGCCCTTTTTCACACCTTCTGTTGTGGGATCTTGTCTTTGTGTGTTGCATGTGTTGCACTCCTAGCTTTACGTTCGTTGAGGTGTTTAAAATGAAAGAAAATGTACGACTACCACGCTACACCTTGGTCTTCATTTAACGACGGACGTTACAGAAGATCCCACCACCAACGGACCAAGCAGCGTGGTCAGGAGGACTGGACCTGGGAGGAAATCCTGGAGGGAGCAGGACCCTGGATAAGGGCCGGGAGTTTCGCCGTCCGAAGGAGGAGATAGAGGCAGTGAAAGCAGAACGGCGACGATACGAGGAGATAGCTCAACGAAGCAAGCATGAGAGGCAGCCCCCAAAAATGTTTTGGGGGGGCACACGGGAAGATTGGTGGAGTCAGGGTTCAGACCTGAGCCAACTCCCCGTGCTTACCATGGGGAGCGTGTGACTGGTCAGGCACCGTGTTATGTGGGGATGCGCACGGTGTCTCCAGTGAACATTCACAGGCCGGTGCGCTCTGTGCAAGCGCCCCGCATTTGCCGGGCGGAAGTTGGCATCCAGCCAGGACGGGTTGTGCCAGCTCTACGCTCGAGGCCTCCACGGCCCAGTGTATCCGGTGCCTGCTCCACGCACCAGGCTTCCAGTGCATCTCCCCAGTCCGGTGAGACCTGTTCCGGTTCCACGTACGAAGCCTCTAGTGATGAACCATGGCACAAAGCCTCCAGTGATGATCCATGGCCCGGAGCCTCCAGTGATAATCCATGGCACGGAGCCTCCAGTGATAATCCATGGCACGGAGCCTCCAGTGATGATCCATGGCCCGGAGCCTGCAGTGAAAATCCCGGGCACGGAGCCTCCGGCGACGGTTCGCGGTCCGGAGTCTCCGGCGACGATCCGCGGTCCGGTTCCACAGAAGCGGAGGGATCAGCGTAGGGAGCGGGGGCTACGTCTCGAACTGGAGCCGCCACCGAGGGTAGATGCCCACCCGGACCCTCCCCTATAGGTTCAGGTTTGCGGCCGGGAGTCCGCACCTTTGGGGGGGGGGGGGGTACTGTTACGCCCTGACCTTGTGGATCCTTTAAATTCTCTATTTGGTAGGTCAGGGTGTGACTAGGGTGGGAAATCTATGTTTATATTTCTTTGTTGGCCGAGTATATTTCCCAATCAGAGGCAGCTGTCTATCGTTGTCTCTGATTGGGGATCATACTTAGGCAGCCCTTTTTCCCACCTTCTGTTGTGGGATCTTGTCTTTGTGTGTTGCATGTGTTGCACTCCTAGCTTTACGTTCGTTGAGATGTTTATTGTTTTTGGTGAAACATTTTAAAATGAAAGAAAATGTACGCCTACCACGCTGCACCTTGGTCTTCATTTAACGACGGACGTTGCAATAGTGCGCAACAAACAATCGACTTTGGCGCCTTATGTCAAAGTATTGTTGGCAAACGGAATGCGCTACTCAATCCAACATTCTCTTTGGTTTCAGGATTCTTGACTTTACCTTGAAGAGATACAATAAAGAGTCTTAATTCAAACAATCATTTGTTTCAGTGTCATTGTCTACAAGTCATGGACATTCGCTGCATGACACGCAGAGTAGGTGAACGGATGATCTCCGCATGTGTGGTTCCCACCGTGAAGCATGGAGGGGTGATGGGGTGGGGGTGCTTTGCGGGTGACACTGATTTATTTAGAATCCAAGGCACACAACCAGCATGGCTACCACAGCATTCTGCAGCGATATCCCATCCGGTGGGACTATCATTTGTTTTTCAACAGGACAATGACCCAACACACTTCAATGCTGTGTAAGGTCTATTTGACCAAAAAGGAGAGTGATGGAGTGCTGCATCAGATGACCTGGCTTCCACAATCCCCCGACCTCAACCCAATTGACATGGTTTGGGATGACTTGGACCACAGAGTGAAGGAAAAGCAACCAACAAGTACTCAGCATATGTGGGAACTCCTTCAAGACGATTGGAAAAGCATTCCAGGTGAAGCTGGTACTTATTCCATATCGGTCTGGCCATGTTTGAAGTTTGTATGGAGTTTAAATCTGGAATCCTTAATGATGACCCATCCGTTTGCGACATATAACAAATAAGTTACTGCTATTTTTTGTTTGTTTTAACCATGCTGCGCGACGCAATTCATCATTCGTGCCGATGAAAACGTCTGGAACGATGAATCATGTGGAAAGAGCTATCCCGCCGTGTGCTCCATAAGAACCTGTTTAATCCCTCAAATTATCAATTGAAACCAAAAATGCTACTCAGGTGTGAGGATCCTAACTGCAAATGTTTCATGTTATAGTGAATGACTTTGAAGGTATTTGTTTATGTAAAATATGTTTGACTTGTAATACATAAATGTTGTGTAATTATTGTGGCTTGTCAATAAAACGGGTGTACGTATTTAATCTCATGAATCGTTATTAAACATCAATGATATTACCATAATTGATTCACTTTGTTTCTTGAAGAGTCTGTTCAGTGGGCATTTAAATTCTTTGATATTATTGAGCCATTGTTTCTTGAAGAATATAATTCTCTTATGACCCAAAAAGTTATTACTCTACAAACATTAATGTAAACTAACAGTGTGTGTATATAGCTTTAAAATAAATGGAAAACTTTCACGTGGATGACAGAGCGCTGTCTGTGAATATTAGTGTTACATTTCCCTACCCCATCCGTTCCCTGTAGACCAAGTAGTGGGGCAGTCGTTTGGTTTTTAGAATCCCAGAATGTAGCTTTGCGTTTCCAAACTCTCTCGCTGGGTATAGACGTGAGTACAAGATGTACTTATTAGAGCCAACTCTATTAGACTGGTTTCAACTGTTCTGCCTGCGGATATGGAACACGGACCTGTTCATCGGACGTGCTGTTTTTGACTCTCGACCTCAATGCTCGGCGATGAAAAGCCAACTGACGTTTCCTCCGGCTGTGCTGACCTGTTGCACCCTCTACAACCACTGTGATGATTTATTTATTATTTGAGCCTGCTAGTCATCTAAGAACGTTTCAACAGCTTGAACGATCTGGCCTTAATGGCCATGTACTCTAATCTCCACCCGGCACAGCCAGAAGAGAACTGGCCACCCCTCATGTACTCTCTAGGTTCCTGCCTTTCTAGGGAGTTTTTCCTAGCCACCATGCTTCTACATCTGCATTGCTTGCTGTTTGGGGTTCTAGGCTGGGTTTCTGTATAAGCACTTTGTGAAATCTGCTGATGTAAAAAGGGTTTTAGAAATGCATTTCATATGGAATCGCATGATGCTCAGTGTGACGTGTTTATTCCCTCCGTGCACAGCTAGCTAGTATAATTGCATCATCATGATCACAGTAATGAAGTGAAGGTGGCGGCAATACCCATTAGGGTCAGTAAGGGAAGAAAGAGGACGTGCTTAACTCAAATAAATCCCTTCTGTAAACCATTTAAAGGTGCTTGGAACCAAAAATAGATTTTTGTTTTGTATGATATCCATCAAGGACGAGATTGGCGAGGCTACTTCCAAGGCGATGGTGGACATCTTCAACACCCACGGTCATCTTGAATGACTGAGGTCATGAACGCTGGAATGGTTATTTTTTTACAATTTCTTTGTTTTTCCATGGTACATATTTCAATATGTTACATTGTTAATAGATATCGCTTTCCAATCCCCTCCTCCAGGTTTGGTGACTGGAACAACCAGACCCTCAAGACTGCCATGGGCAAGTCCCTTGATTGGTACCAGGAAGGACGGGAGAACAACCTGAAGGTAAAATCTCTCTTTGCACACGACAGCAGCATTCAGAGTACGGACGGGAGCCGCAGCTGTTGACTGAGGTAAACAATGCTATTGTTATTACATATACTGTAATCTTTCAAATGTTTGTATAACGTACTTTCAGATCACTGAAACCCCACCTGATGTGGTGGAAGTTTTTGAACCAGATCAGAACGCCTTCGAGGACCACCTTCCTATGAAATATAATTGTATTTATTCCTGTTATCAATCAAGGTGAGACTGGACATGGACGAGGCGCAGGAGAAACAGAAGGAGAGCTACCGGAGCAGAATCAAGAAGGGGACCAAGTGCTATGACGTCTGGGCAAACGACTTGGTTTGGAAGAAGGACGAAAGGAAGGCGAGACCTGGGGAAAACCTCGCTGCTCTTTCGCTCCTAGCTGGGGTCACCATCTGTTAAAGTGAATATTTAAAATCTCAACAATTTGCATACAAAACAACCTGAAGCTACTTTTAGTTTCCCTAACGCTGATATTATTTTCTGACTTCCTAGGGTTACCTCGGTGGAAGCCAACAATCAGTCGGCCACTGAAAGCCCTGACGCGCTACACTTCAGGGAAGCTCGATAGACAAAGTACGTTAAGTTTTGGTTGACATTTGAGAAAAGCAAGAAATTGTAGTTACGCTGAGCGTATAAAACCTCTTCAATTTACCTCTCCAAATGACCTTAGGACCATTGACTGGCCGAGCCCCCCGGGAGGTATCCCATCCACCAGAACCAGTGAGTTCGGATCAGTTTGATTCGCTGTGCTCTGAGTCAGAGTGGGACCAGTTAGGCTATACCTTCCAAAAGGGTTGAAGTACATATCTCCCATTTCTAACACTGCACCAATCCATTACATTTTCTCAGTGTAACCTGTGTGTTTGCTTGTTTATGTGTCTGTCTCCTACCCTGCTCCTGTTCTCAAGAGAGCAGCAGTGCCTGGACTTTGCAGTCCCCCTTCCGAGACTGGCTGCCTGTTGAGAACAAGGGACAGGCAGAACCTCCCACCCACACCTCTTTATTCCACAAACCAGAATTCAGTATTTTAGTCTATGATTGCCATTTGAGAGTACAGAATCTGTGAAAATAAATTCATGACACAGCTGTACCAAAAACGATCAAAGTTAATGTATTAAAATATTGACAGGTTGGGTTTCACAAGGTGTTCATTATTGGAAGCTGTAAGGTATCCTTTGATGGTATTTATTTGTTCCAGGTTATTCATTGTTGTAGCCTAGGACCTACTATATATCTATCTATATTCAACCACAGGGGTGTATTAATGAGAGAGGGGGGGATGAATCATAGAGGACTACTGAAATGATATTACTTCAGTGTAGATAAGGGCAGGTTAAAATAAAAACATGACAGCCAGACAAGCCAGTGACTGAATCAAAAGGATTTACATCTGAATGGAGTGGACATCAGCTTACTTTGTGATCTATAAGGTAACTTTAATGTGTCAAGCAGAATACACGTTTTCTTTGCCATTTCCCGAAACGTAGCAACGTTTAAGACATGGATTTCATGTTACCCCAAAAAGTAGTTTGAATGAACGTTTCCATGTTACAAGCTAAACAAAGCTTGTTTAAACAGCGAAATTGTCGCAGAAATCAGCCTGGTTTGCATAGCGACGAAGATAATAACAATTTAGGTAATCACTCCGTTGATATAGCAATGGATGCTAATAGTTGATCGAATCCCATTGTGACGCAGTGGGGGGCAGTATTTGGCATGACAGGCCCCCATTGAATGTATTAATCTCTCACTCATATAGTAAAATGTGTACAATTAGTGGAAATTAGCTTTACAACTGCAAAAATGTCTCTACACCTTATGGCAAAATGATGACACAATATGGCAGTCCCCGCACCACAATGTTCATTCTGTTGGGCATGCACAAATAGGCTGTTGATTGCGCGCACAGAAAAAAGTGTGTGTAACTTTCCCTTAAAACCTGTTGAGGACAGAGGGCGCTGTTTTCACTTTGGGGGAAAATCGTGCCCAATTTAAACGGCCTCGTACTCAATTCTTGCTCGTACAATATGCATATTATTATTACTATTGGATAGAAAACACTCTCTAGTTTCTAAAACCGTTTGAATTATATCTGTGAGTAAAACAGAACTCCTTTTGCAGCAAACTTCCAGACAGGAAGTGGTGCTCTGTTCGATGCTCTGTTCTAGGGCCTGCCTATAAATGGGCTTCATATATATCAGTATACATGCACTTCATACGTCTTCCACTAGATGTCGACAGGCAGTGAGAGAAGAAATGGAGTGTATAACTTGATCTGGGGTCGAATAAAAGCTCTCGGCATGACGTGTCACCAGTTTCCTGTTTTCTGGAGAGCGCGTGAAGGGACCTGGTTTTGCCTTCTGAAAAGCTGCCGTTATAGACGACTAATATCTCCGGCTTTGATTTTATTTGATACATGTGACAATATCATCGTAAAGTATGTTTTTTCAATATAGTTTTATTAGATTATTGAAATTTATTCAGGACGTTAGGTGTGTTGCGTTGTGTGCCTTTGTTCAGGAAGGAGAGCTTCGCGCTACTTTGCTAGCTTTCCGTGCTAATTGACTGGAGAAGAGGACATTCTAAAACCAAACAACGATTGTTCTGGACAAAGGACCCCTTGTACAACATTCTGATGAAAGATCATCAAAAGTAGGACCCATTTTATGATGCTATTTCATATATCTGTCGAACATGTGAAATAGTCGTTTGCGCCCAGATTTTGGGTACTCTCTCGCTATAACTAAGCTGGATGTCGTAATGAAGTTATTTTTAGAATTCTAACACGGCGATTGCATTAAGAACTAATGTATCTATCATTTCCTATACATGTATTTTCTAGTAACGTTTATGAATAGTTATTTGGTCAGAATAGTTGTGTCATAAAAATATCCGCACATTCTGGGAAAAAGATGCTACGTTAGCACAATGTATAACCACTGATTTCAGCTCTAAATATGCACATTTTCGAACAAAACATAAGTGTATGTATAACCTGATGTTATAGGACTGTCATCTGATGAAGGTTTATGAAGGTTAGTGAAAATTAATATATTTTGCTGGTTTATTCCCTATCGCTAACGTGCCTATTGCTATCGCTAACGTGCCTTGATGAATGAATGCGGTAGTGTGGTAGGCTATTGTAGTAAGCTAATATAATGCTATATTGTGTTTTCGCTGTAAAACACTTAAAAAATCGGAAATATTGGCTGGATTCACAAGATGTTTGTCTTTAATTTGCTGTACACCATCGATTTTTCAGAAATGTTTTATGATGAGTATTTAGGTATTTGACGTTGGTGTCTGTAATTACTCTGGCTGCTTCGGTTCTATTTCTGACGGTAGCTGTGATGGTAGCTGCAATGTAAAACTGATTTATACCTCAAATATGCACTTTTTTTGAACAAAACATAGATTTATTGTATAACATGTTATAAGACTGTCATCTGATGAAGTTGTTTCTTGGTTAGTTTGGTTGGCTTTGTGCATGCTACCTGTGCTCTGAAAAATGTCTGTCCTTTTTTGTATTTGGTGGTGAGCTAACATAAATATATGTGGTGTTTGCTGTAAAACATTTTAAAAATCAGACATGTTGACTGGATTCACAAGATGTGTATCTTTCATTTGCTGTATTGGACTTGTTAATGTGTGAAAGTTAAATATTTCTAAAAAATATCTTTTGAATTTCGCGCTCTGCCTTGTCAGTGGAATGTGGGAGGAGTTCCGCTAGCGGAACGCCGGAGCCAGACAGGTTAATCAGATTTTAGTTTCCAAATAATTCATTAGTGCAACAATTGCATTAATGTATCAGTTTTGATCAAAGAGTTTCCACAAGACACGAGCCAAGCTGATTCAAAATGTTCAGCACCGCATGACGTTTCACAGTTCAGCACCAGGATGTGGATAGCACACATGACATCATTGCCATAACCTCACGCTTGGTTTTGCAGGGGTCCTCCAACAGGTCCTCTACACAGATCTACATTGTAAAGGGTTTAAACACCGTTTCCATACGCTTGTTAATGAACATGCACCTGTGTAACAGTCAATAAGACACTGACAGCTTAGTCGGTAGGCAATTAAGGTCAGTTAGGACACTAAAAGAGGCCTTTCTACTGACTCTGAAAGACACCAAAAGAAAGACGCCCAGGGTCCCTGCTCATCTGCGTGAACGTGCCTTAGGCACGCTGCAAGGAGGCATGACTGCAGATGTGGCCAGGGTATTAACTTGCATTGTCCGTGCAGTGAGACACGCTACGGAGACAGGAACGACAGCTGATCGTCCTCGCAGTGGCAGAACGTGTAACACCTGCACAGGATCGCAACATCAAACCTGCGGGACAGGTACAGGATGGCAACAACTGCCCGAGTTACACCATGAAGGCAAAATCCCTCTATCAGTGCTCAGACTGTCCGCAATAGGCGGTCTTGTAGGCAGGTCCTCACCAGACATCACCGGCAAACCCACCCTCGCTGGACCAGACAGGACTGGCCAAAAAACAAAAATAAGCTCTTCACTGACGAGTCGCGGATTTGTCTCACCAGGGGTGATGGTCGGATTCGCGTTTATCATCTAAGGAATGAGCGTTACACCGAGGCCTGTACTCTGGAGCGGGATCGATTTGGAGGTGGAGGGTCCGTCTTGGTCTGGGGCGGTGTGTCACAGCATCATCGGACTGAGGTTGTCGTCATAGCAGGCAATCTCAACGCTGTGCAGTACAGGGATGTGGTACCCTTCCTGCAGGCTCATCCTGACATGACCCTCCAGCATGACAACACCACACTGCTAGTTCTGTGGGTGATTTCCCGCAAGACAGGAATGCCCGTGTTCAGCCACGGCCAGCGAAGAGCCCGGATCTCAATCCCATTGAGCACGTCTGAGACCTGTTGGATCGGCGGGTGAGGGCTAGGGCCATTCCCCCCAGAATTGTCCGGGAACTTGCAGGTGCCTTCGTGGAAGAGTGGGGTAACATCTCACAGCAAGAACTGGCAACCCTGGTGCAGTCCATGAGGAGATGCACTGCAGTACTTAATGCAGCTGGTGGCCAGACACGATACTGACTTACTTTTGACAGCCCCCCTTGGTTCAGGGACACATTCCATTTCTGTGGAACTTGTTCAGTGTATGTCTGTTGTTGAATCTCATGTTCATAAATATTTAAACGTGTTAAGTCTGCAGTTGACAGTGAGACGACATTTTTTTACAACTTTTTGGGTCCTAAGAGAATTCTATTCTTCAACAAACAATGGATCAAAGAATTGAAATGCCCACTGAACAGACACCTAGACTGCATCTTCAAGAAACAAAGTGAATCCATGTTTAATAACCACTCATGAGATTAAATACGTACACCCGTTTTATTGACAACAAGCTACAATAATTACACAAGTCAAACGTATTTTACAGCAACAAATACCTTCAAAGTAATTCAGTATAATATGAAACATTTGCAGTTAGGATGCTGACACCAGAGTAGCATTTTTGGTTTCAATTGATAGTTTGAGGGATTAAACAGGTTCTTATGGAGCACACGGAGGGATAGCTCTTGCCACATGATTCATCGTTCCAGCCGTTTTCAGCTTAAGAGGAAACACGAAATAGAAAAGTAGGTCACATTTATTTGTTAAGCCTACTCTGAAAAAGTTGAATTTGATGAATGATAATGGGCTTACTGTACCTCCAAAGTTGATCTGAATACATGGCTCTCTGGCACCATTGTGGTTATTCGGCTGTCCTTGAGCCCAGCTCTCGTGATCAAATTTCGAGCCGTCACTCCAGAACCATAGCCTGTCCTGTGGGGAAGTAGTGAGATCTCAGTATCAAATATTAGATATGCTTGCTGAAATCCGACATACTCATGGTCTTTCCTCCACCACCAGTAGCACCAAAACCGTAAAAATCCCAATGCATTTCAATGGCCGTAGACTTGAATTGTGAAAAACCAAACTACAACCGTTTAAATACTGAATCTGCATTAGGGGGAAACAGCGCCACTGGCCACCCCACCATCGTGATCATTTTTGTTGGCTGAGCAGCGTCGCGCAGCATGGTTAAAACAAACAAAAAAAAAACACCAACTCAGTTGTTATATGTCGCAAACTGACGGGTCACCATTAAGGCATCCAGATTTTAACGCCATACAAACTTTAGACATGGCAACCTATTCTATATCGGTCTGGCCTTTTAATACCACGCTATAGTATTCATTCTTTTTGTACATCTGTAAGATCTTCCAAAAGTTTTTTTTATATAGACACTTTCTTAACTTGACAAAAACGTCAGCTACAACCTTAATCCCAAGGTCTCGAAAATAGAAAAAGCCAGCTAGTAAATTGTTTCTGCGCCATAGCAAAAGAGGAAGAGGCGAAGCGAGAAGGATAACTGCGCCCAAAATCTGCCTTCTCAAGCAAGTCGTTTTTGTATGGCCGTCAATAAGATGTCGAATTTCATTCACGAAAAATATAGTGGCTTATTTGAGCAAATATACGTTTTGTAATGCTTAGGTTGTTACGAGTACTGATACAAATAGCACACATGACATGTCAGAAACTGAGAAAACCATTTATACCGGAGTTGTGCCTGTCACTCGAATCTGCTCTCTCATAGGCTAGAATGGTCCCACCTGATCTGCCCGACATTGCAGACTCTTCACATCGTTAGAGGCCAATGGAGTATCTGGTCAATCTGTGGCAATTGCTCTGGAGTTGAAAGACTGTTTGGATATTTCGAGATGATCAACTCAAATCTAGACCTACATCCAACAGTATTTCCTTTGACAATGACTTGACACGAGGCCTTAGTCACATGCCTAATACTTATAACCACTAGGCTAATAAAGCACATTAATATCAGTTTAAAAAGATGACATTGGGCCATTCAAAGCATCAGTTGCGATTGCTATTCCCCATTATTTGCTAAATGTCATTGAGCGTCGTCACCATCTTTCCTCTGCGGTACCTCAAACTGTGGTCATTACCAGCGAGTTGATTACTCCTGGCACAGTTGTCTGAGCAGTGTCTTAACACCTACTCGGAGCTGATGGTTTTATTAGTCTTAAAACAGGATTCCTAGGACCTGACAGATTGATGAGTATACTAAGACCTCAAGCTGAACTGTTCAGCTAGAGTATACCTCTCACTGGAGTCATTTCTATTAAGGCATCTTCACTTTTACTCAACTATGACAACTGGGGTACCTTTTGCACCTTTGCTTGAACAGCATCAAATCCGCCAATCCAGGTAAGAGGGAAACTGCCAGTCGCGATCAACACCACCGCCTGTAGAAATTGGGACTCTTCATAGCTGTGCACAGATGCCAGGTTTGCGCCAAGGTACTTTACAGTGTTGTGCACAGGCTTCAGTTTTTCTCCAAGTAACTGACAGTGGCGCTAGAGCAAGCAGTACACAGAGACAAAGACATGTCATAATTGAAGTATTAGGCAGTTGTCCAGTCTGAGAATTTGTCTTCTGGACTCTCAAATATTGCCATCGGAACTAATGTTACATTAAACAGGCTCTTAGAGATTAGTTCATCTCCGTCTTAACCCATGCCCTGAGGGTTCTAATATACAAGAGGGCCCAACTCCACACAAATAAATACTGAAAACCCTATAGAACATTTTAATTACAGCATATTAAGGGGAGGTTCAGTATTTTACATGAGGCGCCTGTTAAAATAAGGCCAAAGCACCTTTAACTAAAAAACAAAGTTAATTTCAATTGTAGAGGGTAAGCATTATACCTCTGCATTGGGCCATGTCCTTGAAGTTCTGACAAACATGAAGCAGCGTGAATTAAATTGGAACCAGCCTCTGGGGCATGGGTTTCTTTGGTCTGCTGCAAATTTCACCAATTCATCTGAAAGGAGAAGACAGGGAGTGTTCCGAAATTGCAACCGACTTTAAAGGATAGTCCTGACTGACCGATCCCCTTGCATCATAAATAACATTTGTAGATCAGTCATGCCACACTACAACAAGAGATACACAATGAATGTTCTAAAGCACAAACTCATTCCACAGAGCGCCGAGTGTCTACAGGTTTTCGCTCCTCCCTCGATTGAGCAATTTAGGTCACTAATTAGTAAAGAACTCCCCTCACCTGGTTGTCTAGGTCTTCATTGAAAGGTAAACCACCTGCAGATACAAGGCACTCCGTGGAATGAGTTTGACACTCGTGATGTAAAGTGTGAGGCTGACTCTTACTTGCTTTGTTCACAGTCATTATGTCACCCAGTGTAAAGGCAGCGCTGAGAAGCAGTAGAAGGGTCAACGTCGCCATGGTGATAGTCTCCTGAGACACACACGAGATAAGCCATCAGTGTGTCCCCAACCTCTCCTCGAGTACCCCAGCAAGTCCACTTATCACATTCAACTAATGAAGGGCTAAGGAATACCAGGCATCATCTCTTCCACCACATACAGTAGATTAGGAATGGTTGACTCCCAAATGGCACTACATAGGGAATTGAAAGCATCTGATATTCACCATCTACTTAAGTTAAGGAGAAGTCTATGCTCTTGGGTTCTCCCCAAAACAGCACCCTAGCTAACTAACCCCAATGCATGGCACACCTTTCTGCAAATGAAATTGGCTGGTAAAGTACATTCTTCTAGAGCAGGAGACTCAACTTGCCTAGCATGAGCTACTTTTTTTTTAATACAAACACGTCGCAAGCGACTTCTTTCAAATAGGCTCATTCTTCTCGTCTGCCCTACAACTCTTCAGTGTAGCGTTCTGGCAATATACACAGTAAAATGGGTAATAAACTACTAAAGGGGCCCTAAAAAAAGCTGTGACTTTAAACCCCAAATTACATCCATTTTCATAAATGTTCTCAATTCAATTTCCTGGTTTGACACTCAATTATAATTGGTAATGGAGAACAAAATGTGTTGTTCTGAGTCCATGGCAGTGCTTAAATCACATCAGAATACCATTTGTTTTAGGTCTGGAAGAAAAGTAACACATGAGGAAGCAATGCGTGGTCTAATGTGCCAGTCTAGCGATGGTTCTGTATTGCCAATTGCTGCTCATTTCATGGCAAGGTTTGCAAACAACAATAGATACCTGTCACAAGTATAGAAATTGTAAGTATACTTTGCAGTTAACACTTAATTGAGAATCTGTCAACCCACTAGGCATCAACTGGCTACGCAGGGAGTGGTCGACAGACGGGGCAATATTGCTGGAAATTAATTGGCAGATATGGTTTTAAAGTTGACTAACCAGAGGTGGGATAACGTCAAGTCGCGTTGATTTAGTAACTTGCAGTGTCTGATACTTGAGATTTGTTTGACACTTGAACACGTGAAAAAAAAGTACAAATTAAAATCGGAATTGTTTGGCGAACTACTGCGACCTGTTGGAGACCCCTGCCCTATATAATGCACTACATTTGATCAGGGTCACATATGCCCGATGGGTCCTGGTCAAAAGTAGTGCACCACATAGGTTACCATTTGGGATGAAAGCAGATACAGTACTAGATGACTATGTTGAACTCTCACCTGCAGTCTGGTCTTGTCAGCGCTCTGTTTGTGAGTTGAGTTTCACTGCTTCCTGCTCTCCTTTTTAAGGACCCATCCAGTCAGACCCCTCCCTCTCTCATCATTTAATCGTTCAAATAATCAACTAATCATCAAGCTTTTATCATTTGAATCAGCTGTGTTGTGTTAGGGCAAAAACCAAAACGTACACTCCCTTGGGCATAGCCACGGGAAGAAGTTTGGTGGTGCAGGGTACTTTTAATGAATGTTATTTTCAATTGGGGTGTTGGAAAAATATATTTGCCTGTGCTACAGGCGCTCTATTGGTCCACTATTATAGCACTACTTTTGTGAAAATGTAACAAATCTATAAAAAGTTAACATATATATATATATATATATATACAGTACCAGTCCAAAGTGTGAACACACTTACTCATTCAAGGCTTTTTCTTTATTTTTACTATTTTCTTTTTAGAATAATAGTGAAGACACCAAAACTGTGAAATAACACATATGGAATCATATAGTAACCAAAAAAAGTGTTAAACAAAACCAAATATATTTTAGATTCTTCAAAGTAGCCACCTTTTGCCTTGATGACAGCTTTGCACACTCTTGGCATTCTCTCAACCAGCTTCACCTGGTATGCTTTTCCAACATTCTTAAAGGAATTCCCACATATGCTAAGCACTTGTTGGCTGCTTTTCCTTAACTCTGCGGTCCAACTCATCCCAAACCATCTCAATTGGGTTGAGGTTGGGTGATTGTGGAGGCCAGGGCGGTCTGATGCAGCACTACATCACTCTACCTTATTGGTCAAATAGCCCGTACACAGCCTGGAGGCATGTTGGGTCATTGTCCTGTTGAAAAACAAATGATAGTCCCACTAAGCGCAAACCAGATGGGATGGTGTATCGCTGCAGAATGCTGTGGTAGCCATGCTGGTTAAGTGTGCCTTGAATTGTAAATAAAACACAGACAGTGCCACCAGCAAAGCACCATCACACCTCCTCCTCCAGGCTTCACGGTGGGAACCACACATGCGGAGATCATCCGTTCACCTACTCTGCGTCTCACAAAGGCACACTAATCAGACCAAAGATTTCCACCGGTCTAATGTCCATTGCTCGTGTTTCTTGGCCCAAGCAAGTCTCTTGTTCTTATCGGTGTCCTTTAGGAGTGGTTTCTTTGCAGCAGTTTGACATGAAGGCCTGATTCACGCAGTCTCCTCTGACCAGTTGATGTTGAGATGTGTCTGTTACTTGAACTCTGTGAAGCATTTATTTGGGCTGCAATTTCTGAGGCTGGTAACTCTAATGAGCTTATCCTCTGCAGCAAAGGTAACTCTGGGTCTTCCTTTCCTGTGGCGGTCCTCATAAGAGCCAGGTTCATCATAGCGCTTCACGGTTTTTGCCACTGTACTTGATGAAACTATCAAAGTTCTTGAAATGCTCCGCATTGACTGACCTTCATGTCTTAAAGTAATGATGGACTGTCATTTCTCTTTGCTTATTTGAACTGTTCTTGTCAAATAAATGGACTTAGCCCTATTTGGTAAAAGACCATCTTCTGTATACCTTGTCACAACACAACTGACTGGCTCAAACACATTAAGAAGGAAAGAAATTCCACAAATTCAGTTTTAACAAGGAACACATGTTAACTGAAATGCATTCCAGGTGACTACCTCATGATGCCTGCTAAGAGAATGCCAAGAGTGTGCAAAGCTGTCATCAAGGCAAAGGGTGGCAACTTTGAAGAATCTCAAATAGAAATAGATTTTGATTTAACACTTTCTTTGGCCTACTATATGATTCCATATGTGTTATTTCATAGTTGTGATGTCGTCATTATTATATTCTACAATGTAGAAAATAGTACAAATAAAGAAAACCCCTGGAATGAGTAGGTGTGTCTAAACGTTTGACTGGTACTGTATATATGTATGCTCTTTACTTGTCAGTGTTCCAAATGGGGACATTATTTGTATTTTTCCGAAAACATGCAAACACCATCAGATAGAATTCATATCAAGCAGTGCACTGGGTTAGTCAGATTTGATTAAATATAACAGAACAGATGAACAGGCGAGACATTCACTCTCTTGGGATGGGTTGCCAAAAATAACTAACTGAAAGCCACACTCCCAGATCTATTTATGCTGTTTTGCCAAGGCTATCACTGTTATGGTTCACAGCAAAAATGCAGTCAACAGGTCTCAGACGTGCTCAATGGGATTGAGATCCGGGCTCTTCACTGGCCGTGGCTGAACACGGGCATTCCTGTCTTGCAGGAAATCACCCACAGAACTAGCAGTGTGGTGTTGTCATGCTGGAGGGTCATGTCAGGATGAGCCTGCAGGAAGGGTACCACATCCCTGTACTGCACAGCGTTGAGATTGCCTGCTATGACGACAACCTCAGTCCGATGATGCTGTGACACACCGCCCCAGA
Organism: Salvelinus namaycush; assembly: GCF_016432855.1. Taxonomy (NCBI): domain Eukaryota; kingdom Metazoa; phylum Chordata; class Actinopteri; order Salmoniformes; family Salmonidae; genus Salvelinus; species Salvelinus namaycush. The sequence goes on along the minus strand of NC_052317.1, from coordinate 23,367,944 downwards.
CCATGACGGACCCTCCACCTCCAAATCGATCCCGCTCCAGAGTACAGGCCTCGGTGTAACGCTCATTCCTTAGATGATAAACGCGAATCCGACCATCACCCCTGGTGAGACAAATCCGCGACTCGTCAGTGAAAAGCTTATTTTTGTTTTTTGGCCAGTCCTGTCTGGTCCAGCGAGGGTGGGTTTGCCGGTGATGTCTGGTGAGGACCTGCCTACAAGACCGCCTATTGCGGACAGTCTAGCACTGATAGAGGGATTTTGCCTTCCTGGTGTAACTCGGGCAGTTGTTGCCATCCTGTACCTGTCCTGCAGGTTTGATGTTGCGATCCTGTGCAGGTGTTACACGTGTTCTGCCACTGCGAGGACGATCAGCTGTCGTTCCTGTCGCCGTAGCGTGTCTCACTGCACGGACAATGCAAGTTAATACCCTGGCCAACTCTGCAGTCGTCATGCCTCCTTGCAGCGTGCCTAAGGCACGTTCACGCAGATGAGCAGGGACCCTGGGCGTCTTTCTTTTGGTGTCTTTCGAGTCAGTAGAAAGCCTCTTTTAGTGTCCTAACTGACCTTAATTGCCTACCGACTAAGCTGTCAGTGTCTTATTGACAGTTCCACAGGTGCATGTTCATTAACAAGCGTATGGAAACGGTGTTCAAACCCTTTACAATGTAGATCTGTGTAGTTATTTGGATTTTACAAATTATCTTTGAAAGACAGGGTCCTGAAAAAGGGAATTTTCTTTTCTTGCTGAGTTTATTACCACAAAACACTAATGTAAACAGTGTGTGTATAGCTTTAAAAGTTGGAAATTATCACGTGGATGTCAGAGCGCTGTCTGTGAATATTAGTATTACATTTCCCTACCCATCCGTTCCCTGTAGACCAAGTAGTGGTGCAGTCGTTTGTTTTTAGAATCCAGAATGTAGCTTTGCGTTACCAAACTCGCTCGCTGGGTATAGACGTGAGTACAAGATGTACTTATTAGAGCCAACTGTATTAGACTGGTTTCAACTGTTCTGCCTGCGGATATGGACACGGACCTGTTCATCGGACGTGCTGTTTGACTCTATGAAAAGCCAACTGACGTTTCCTCGGCTGTGCTGACCTGTTGCACCCTCTACAACCACTGTGATTATTATTTGACCCTGCTGGTCATCTATGAATGTTTCAACAGCTTGAACGATTGGCCTTAATGGCCATGTACTTAAATCTCCACCCGGCATAGCAGAAGAGGACTGGCCACCCCTCAGAGCATGGTTCTGCCTTTCGAGGGAGTTTTTTTTCCCCTAGCCACCATGCTTCTACATCTGCATTGCTTGCTGTTTGGGTTTTGTATAAGCCTCTTGTGAAATCTTCTGATGTAAAAAGGGCTTTAGAAATGCATTTCATATGGAATCGCATGATGCTCAGTGTGACGTGTTTATTCCCTCCGTGCACAGCTAGCTAGTATAATTGCATCACCATGATCACAGTAATGAAGTGAAGGTGGCGGCAATACCCATTAGGGTCAGTAAGGGAAGAAAGAGGACGTGCTAACTCAAATAAATCCCTTCTGTAAACCATTAAAGGTGCTTGGAACCAAAAATAAGGGCAGGTTAAAATAAAACCATGACAGCAGGCAAGCCAGTGGCTGAATCAAAAGGATGTACATATTTATGTAGTGGACATGGCTTACTTTGTGATATTGTGTCAAGCAGAATACACGGTTTCTTTGACATTTCCGAAACGGAGCAACATTTAAGACGTAAGGATTTCATGAATGTTGAAGAGGTACCCAAAATGTTGTTCGAAAGAATGTTTCAAGCTAAACAAAGCTTGTGTAAACAGCGAATTTGTCGCAGAAACCAGCCTTGTTTGCACAGCGATGAAGAAAAGAACACAATTTAGGCTGTGATCTCCAAAATTCTAATCACTAGGTAATCACACCGTTGATATAGCAATGGACGCTAATGTTGATCGAATCCTATTGCGACGCAGTGGGGGACAGTATTTGGCATGACAGGCCCCCATTGGTTTAATTAGTCTCTCACTCATATAGCAAAATGTGTAAAATTGCAGGAAATTAGCTTTACAACTGCAAAAATGGCTCTACGCCTTATGGCAAAATGATGAAACAATATGGCAGTCCCCGCACCACAATGTGCATTCTTGGGCATGCACAAATAGGTGATTGAGAG